>NW_005871381.1:722921-735899 GCF_000147115.1 Myotis lucifugus
CGGATGGCTGCCAGCCTGTTCCTGTATATCTCATTAAGGAAAACAACCTCGGGCAGTTGATAATATCATTATCTCCAACTAAAAGCGAGGAACCCTGGCTTGTGGAGGTTGTGTAACTCCCCCAAGCTCACACAGCTGGGAGACACCAGGCAGAGTTGGGACTCAGCCCAACCTGCCTAAAGGCAGAGCCCGTCCCCAAGTTCAAAGTCAGTTTCTTGAGGATCCTGAATAGCAAGCAGTTGAGGAGGAAGCAAGAGGAACAGCATGTCTCGGATGGGTCTGAAGCAGAGGTCCTGACTCACAGAGAGAAACAGCCTGGGCCTGGGTGGGAGGGGAGAGGGGGGCTCCAGGGCATTGTCCTGGAGATAAATCTCTGAGGTCGGCCCCCGCACCGCCTCCCCACGCTGCAGCCACGTGGGTGGCCAGGATGATGCTACAAGCTCTCCTGGCCTGGATTCCTCCTTCCTTGTTTTGGCTCTGCCATCTCTGCCAGGGGTTCCCAAAGTGCAGAAGGACATGGGCTGGAATCTGCCTGGCCAGAATGCAGGCTGCACACCCGCAGCCCTGGGGGCTCTGTGAGGGAGTGGGGAGCTGGTTGCATAGGAAGAGGCGGGTTTCCCAGACCTCGGTTTAACTACGCATCTAAGTCAGGAGCTGGGCTTTGGCTAAGTTGGGGGTGGGCTGGAGGATTGGCTCTGAGAGGCATGCTCCTAATGCCTGGTCAGGGAACCAGGTGTGGGGAATGGTGCAAATGTCATCTCAGCACGGGGTAGGGCCTTAGGAAAGCACGTGCATGAGAGGTAAAGCAGGGAATGTTCTAGAAACTAGAGATGCCCCTCAGAGTCTGTGCCCAGTGCTGGAAAAACCAGCAGTGAGTGAGGAACCAAGGCCCACGGCGCTCACAGCCCTGAGAGGATCAGCTATTAACTGCAGCACCAAAGAACGTCGGCCGAGCACTTGCCATGCAGGGAGCTTGTATACACAGCTGCGTGAACCCTGTAAGGAGGCCTTGTGACTCCATGTGATAGTGCAGGCAGCGTGGCCAGAGGGGTGAGGACCCAGATGTCAGGCCGGCACCCATTGTCCTTTCCCCTGCATTGCTGGTTTGCAAACTTCTTCTTCTTTTTTTTAATGCAAGAGAAACTCTTCCTTTAAATTTGGAGACATCCAGCATGTAAGACAAATCAAAGGGGAGCTGAAGGGGCAGGAGTGGGGGTGCCAGGAAGCCTGCTCGGGCACAGTTCTGAATGAATGGTCTGGCCGAGGCTCACCCTCTGGCTGCACGTGGGCAGATTCAGAGCACGTTTGCTGAGCTGCTGGGACAGGGGCCTGCATGGTGCGTCCTAGAAAGCTCCGACTTCAAGCTCATCTCAGGGCCCTGGCTGGCATCTGTGCCAGGCGGTGCTGCTCTGTTCATCCTACACGGCTGGTGAAGCGCCCACCCTGGGCTGGGCACTAGACAGGAATTCTGGCTACAGTGGTGTGCAAAGAGCATGCAGTCCTAAGTCCGGTGGGGAAGACGGCCTTTCCCAACCATGTTCTTACAGGAAAAGGTCAAGGTCAAGGGTGGGGGTGTGAGCAGAAGAACCTGATCAGCTCATCTTTGAAAAGGGCACCGACGAGGATTCTGGGCCACAGAGCAGCTTGGACCACCAGGAAAGGGGATTGCTGGCGTCAAGTGGGGGAAGCCGATTTCAGGGACAGGAAGGACAGGGAAGGGGTTGTGGGCTCCCCCTGCCCCCCAGGTATGCCCAAGGCAGCTAAGAAACAATACGTGGTCCCAGGACCAGCAGGGGGCACCTGGTCCTGTAGTACCTTTATGCTCCTCAGTCCTGAGAGGGACAAAGAAATGCCTTCTAAGGATTGGATTACGGCCATCGTAGGACTCAGTGCAATAAATAATGAATAAGCAAAAACACAATTAAACCCCCAAATCTTTAAGCAAATGTAATACGCCCACACAGAGCCTCATCTGAATCCACTGAGGGCTGGTCTATACATTAGACCAGCGGTTCTCAACCTGTGGGTCTCAACTCCTTTGGTGGTCGAACAACCCTTTCACAGGAGTCGCCTAAGACCATCCTGCATATCAGGTATTTACATGACGATTCATAACAGTAGCAACATTACAGTTATGAAGTAGAAACGAAAATAATTTTATGGTTGGGTCACAACTTGAGGAACTGCATTTAAAGGGCCAGAAGGTTGAGAACCACTGCATTAGATCTTTTTCCGCTCACCTGCTCCAGGCCTGGCCCTGCTCCCACAGCCATTTATTTAGCAAATATTTAGCAAACACCTGGGGTGGGCAGTACACCAGCTTCCTAGGGCTTGCCTGGCACAGAGCCAGGCTGTGTAAACACTTGGTGCTCTGTGCGGGGCTAGGAGACATGGTCCTGTCCTGGCACCGGCTGTGGGCCACCTCCCCGAGCCTCAGCCACAGAAAGCTCAGGACTGAGGCAGGTCAGGGAAAGACAAGGTCCCGGTGCGGGTCCCCGGGGTGGGTCCCCAGTGCGGGTTCCCATGGAGCACTTTCCATGCGACATGGATCTTAGTGTCTGGGATTCCGAGAGGAGAGAGGGGCTGTCCTGACCCGCTGGTGGGTTTCTCTGCAGAGCCCGACAGTCCTTCCATCTGCCCAGCCCTGCCCCCTGCTCATCTCAGCTCTGCCCCAGGCTGCCCTTCCCTGGCCCCGTGGCCCCCATGTCTCCATCAGCGTCATGTCCAGGCGGTGCCTGTGTCCTCCGTCCGTGCCCCCACCTGAATACCCATTTCTGGATGGAGGGCTTGCATCCTTTCTGTTTGTTTGTTTGTTAACCCTCACCTGAAGATATTTTTAGAGAGAGTGGAAGGAAGGGGGAGAGATAGAGAAACATCTATATGAGAGACTGGCTGCCTCCCGCAAGGGGTTGGGAATGGAGCCTGCAACCGAGGTACGTGCCCTTGACTGGAATTGAACCTGAGATCCTTCAGTCTGTGGGTTGATGCTCTGTCCACTGAGACAAACCGATTAGGGCAAGGGCTTGCATCTTATTCATCCACGTGTCCTGTGTCTAGTAATGAGTGTGCAACAGAGTCGGTAATAAACAAACATTGAGCCAATGATTGTAGGCAGAAGATAGCATCTTCATGCTCTTGAATTCAGATAGCTGTCCATCCTCTCTCTCCATCTCTAGTCCTCTCTTTCTCATACACACACACACACACACACACATACGCCCCTTTGCAAGCACTCTCTCTGACGGACTCACTTTCTCACACTCACCCCTCCTGCTGCAGAACATCCCTCTGGAGTGAGCAGACCCACCTGCAGCTAAATGAAGGAACTTCTGACCTTGGGGTTGTAGACGGGATGGAGTGGGGCACCCTCCCCAGACCCAGGCCCATCTCAATCCTGACCACACCCTCATGTGTGGTCACTGCAACACACTCCGTAAAGGAATCCCCGTCTCAGCTTCCTGGGTCCTCGAGGCAGTGCTGGGAGTAGACAGGCCGAAGGTAACGGACACATCTCCCACACCAGGAAACAGGCTCAGCGAGGCGGGGGCTTGCCCAGGTTTCTAAACTCGGACTCAAGCTCTTGCTGCTGCACTTCTGGGAAGCAGAGACTGGCCTGAGATGCTGCCCGTCACCCCACACTCCTGAGATCCTGGTGCCAGAGATGCGGGGGGAGGGGGTGGGGAGATGACGGGGGGGGTGCGGAGCCTCAATTTGTCTCAGAGGATTGAGTGGTGGGACTTTGTGCAATCTCCCCAGCCCTCTGCACGCTCCTCCCCACGTCAGTCCATCCCACGCAGGCCTCCCAATAATTCTGCCAGGCAGCTGACCCTCAGCCTTTGGGGTGCAGTCCCCCTGGGCTCCCTGGAGGAGGGCAGTGGGGACAGAACAGGAGCGACGAAAGGGCCTGAGAAAGTAGATAGCAACATCTCACCCTCTCTCCCCACCACACACGCACACCTGCCTCTCAGTTTGCAGCAGGCCAGACCCACGAGGCAGCTGGGTTAGAGCCATGTCATTATTAGAGCTGCCACGCACGGCCCGTCTCTTCGCTCATCTTCAAGTTTTAAAATCCTGATCAAATCTCCTGCCTCCTGCGTCCAATGCATCTCCCCCATAACCCCATCTCCTGAATCAGGTGTGAATTTTAAAGACATCTTTTTCCAGCCAGCAAAGCCACATCATGCTGCTGCTGTCCCTTTAAATATTCTCTCCAGAAAGTTTGCCAGAGTGTCCCCGAGGGCCTCACCTCCCTGGTCAGGGTGGAAGATCGGGCTCCAGAGGCAGGGACGGCCCCTGAGAAGACAGCCTCCCCTCTGCCCTGGGGGCTGAGTCACAGACACACAGTCCTGGCTGTAGTCCCGACCGACCGCCCTTTCTGGGCTGCCGGGGAGGCAAACCTGGGGACTGGCTGCCGCCCCCGTTCTTAGAGAAGCAGAGGACAGACATCAACACAGGCAGGCAATGCGGAGGGACAGGGGTCCAAGAGGCAGACCGATGACCAGAGCCCCGGAAACGCAGCACGCTGGAACCCCGCGAGAAAGCTCGGTACATCAAGCCCAGAGCGACGGATCCCACCCCCACCAGGGCCCAGGGCCGCCTCCTGCTGGCCCTCCAGCATCTCCGTTCTCAGTTACTCACAGCCCCCGCACCAAGTCTCTCTTATCAACAAGACACACTCTGCGGATAACTTCTTGAAACTCTAGTCACGCTATGCAGCTTCCAGTGTTCCGGGAAGGGCGCTCTCCCTCCGCCCGACTGTAAGCGATCGGCCACACACCACCAAACCCATTTCCAAAGTTCCAGACAATTAGCGCCAGCTGAGCTCCCTGGCCCGGTGCCCGCCCGCCCAGGCCAGGACCCAGGCTGTCAGCAACCCCAAATCCCAGCCACCGGTCCCTCCCTGCCTCCTTGGAACACAAGCACTCCAGAACAGCCCCACTGGCCACGCCGAGGCACCCCGACCAGCCAGATCTGTCAAGACAGGAAAGGAGGGTCCGGGCCAGGCTTCCTACCTTTGCTGAGGGTCCCGGTGATGAGCTTCAAGATGGTCTGGGCAAATTTCACGAACCCAAGCTTGCATCTTTTGGAGCAGCCGCTCATGGTGGCAGAGGGGAGGCAGGCTCTGCTGTCAATGCCCAAAAGCGAAGGCTTCTGCTCTGCGTGCCCCTGGCACCTGGAGCCCGCCTGGGCGAGCCCTGAGAGAGGGACGCACCACGGGAGCTCCTGGCACCGCACAGCTGCCTCTGCAGGGAGCCCGGCTTCTGCATCCAGAGAGCCTGCAGGGCACGCTGTCTGCTCCCTTCCACTCTCCTTCCCTCCACTCAAGTGCTACCCACAGGAGGACCTGGGGATGCCAGGGCTGGGCCAGCGCTGCCAGGGCGCAGGGCGCTCCGAGGGAACCAGGAGGAGCGTGCAGCGGAGCGAGCAGGGAGGGAGCGGGAGCTCTCCCAGGCTCCGCTGGCTGTCTTTCTTCCAGGCAGTGGCAATGTAGCAATTAATACTCCAGTCAGAAGGGAGGGGACTGCTACGCCAAAACACTCCGTTCCGCAGCTTCCCGGCTGGCCCTCCTGCCTCCTCCTTCCTGCTTGATCTAATCGATTTTTTTGTGCCTTGATCAGAGCTGGGGGAACTCCCCACAGAGCAGGAAGCTGCTGCTGGGCACCCAGTGGAAAGTTTGCCGGCAGCCTCTCAGTGACCTGGCGCATCACGGACAAGTCGGGCAGAGTGGGCAGCGAGGCACGCGGCCGGCCTTTCTCCTGCCTCTGGCTGCCTCCTGCTCCAGGTGCCCCAACTGGAGTCAGCTGCTCCGTATCAGCTTCCACCCTGCAGAGCAGGTGAGAGCCCGTGTGCTCCGGTCAGGATAGGGGAGGAGAGTGATTAGTGCCCTCCATGAAGAAAGTAGTCCTCAGAGATGCCATAAAACAGTGGTTCTCAACCTTGGCTGCACATTAGAATCACCTGGGAATCTTTTTAAAATCCTGATTTCTGGGCCTCATCCTCCAGAAATTCTGTTTCTTTGTTATGGGGTGGGGCCACAACATTAGTAACAAAGAAACAGAATTTCCGGAGGATGGGGCCCAGAAATCAGGATTTTAAAAAGATCCCCAGGTGATTCTAATGTGCAGCCAGGGTTGAGAACCACTGGTTTAGAGGAAGAGAATGGAGACTAGCAGCTGAGAAAATGCCAGATGAGCTGGAACTCACGCTCTACGTGTGGTTTCTTTTGGGGGAGGGTGTGTGTCTGCATTTGAACTCCAGCTCAGGAATCTGAAATCCCAACATCTGAATGGCTTCCTGGGGGAAAAGAAACAGTGGCACCTATTATCCGAAGGGTCTGGCCAATGCTGGTTAAGAGCACGGGCCTTGGCCCCAGGTGTTTAGCTGCTCATGTGTTCGGTCTGCGCCTGTGAAGTATGTATAACCATGCCATCACCTTGGCCTCGGCTCCAGGCGCCGTGTATGGTGGTGGACAAAGCAACGTCCCTGGGCTTATGGCGCTCAGATTCGCGTGGTGGAAGGACAGGTCAGTCAACACCTGTGTCTATACACAGGCTTGTGCTTTGAAGAAAAAGAAAGCCCAGTTGGATGGAGAGTGACAGGAGCTCCTATTTCACAGGGTCATTGAGGAAGGCTTCTCTCTATAAAAATGACATTTAAGCAGAGAGCCCCAAACCGGCCATACTGCTCTCTGGGGTGATCACTGTTAGGGCCCAGGAACCACAAGTGCAAAGGCCAAAGACAGACCTGGGATTCTAAGGTCTGCAATTTAGCAGCTGTTGAGCTAGCAGGTGAGCCTCAGTTTTTTCTTCTGCAAAATGGGTATAATGATCCTTACCTCACAGGATTTGGGCAGATTTAAATGAAGTCCATGTGCTTAACATAGGTTCTGCTGGAGTAAGCCATTTTGTCAGTGGCAAAGGTTGTGACTACTGCTCCTACTGCTGCCACTGCTGGTGGCGTTGCCACCCCTGCCTCTGTGCCCTAAAACAATTCTACAGGGGAGTAGAGGCCGTGCAGATAAAGCTTGGTGATCATGGCACCAAGCTCCAGATTTTAACCTCCCTTAGTAGTAACTCAAACAGGGAACATTTCAGAGTCTCCTCTGATCTCAGCGAGGCATCAAGTATTGGAACTCAGTCTTAGATGAACGGCTCAGGCCCAGAGAGGGTCAGCAGCATCCACAACATAACACAGCAAAATCCCCCAGAAATGTGGGCAAGGTGGTGAGTGTGCCAAGGACATTCTCGGCAAAGGAAGGCAAGTTGTGCCCGAGAGAAATGCACAACAGGAGAGAATTGTTTTCTGCTCAAGGAACACGTGACTGCAAGGAAAGAGAGGCCACGTGCTCCTGGAATATTCAGGTGGCACCAGGGAAATCAGCCCATTAGCAGGGTTGTAATTAGCCTCCCTGACACAGATGTGCATCAGCCAAAGGGACTCGGGAAGGCCAAGTTATCTCTCCACCTGGAACCAGCTACAGGCATCTACCGGCCATGCCAGTTCCAGGGGGAAGGAGAGGCAGGTGGGGGCTCCAGGTGGCATCCGGGCCCAGGAGAGTGCGCCGACCTCCCTAGTACAAGGCTCAGAGAGGACAAGCGTGCTGGCCTTCAGCGGGTTGAGAGGCCATCCCCACAATGATAACAGTGAGGGCAGAATCCACGAGTGCCTTCCAGGTGCCGGCAATTGGTCCAAGTACCTACGTTCCCCATTTCTAATCCTTACTGGAAGCCTGAAAGGGCAGGTACTGTTATGCTACCCATTCAACAGATGAGGGAACAGGCCCAGAGAGGGAAAGTCGCTTGTAGGTGGCCACACAGCTGAGGATGAATTTGAATCCAAGACCACTTGATATTGGAAACTTATTTCAAATCTCGCAGGGTTCATAATTCAAGTGACTGGCAGCGTGAGAGAGAAAGTTTGCCTTAATAGTGCAAGAAACAAGCAGCTGTCCGTTTTGATCCTAAACCCTTGTCTCCTGAAGCATCGTGGAGAGAGAATGGAGACATCCATCCTGGAAGGAGTTGAGTTCCCTCTGTGGCCATGGCTGTGGGCTGGGAGGCGGGGTGGAGAGGGGCATGACCAGGCACAGGTTCAGTCACAGTGTCACTGTGCTGGGGGACCGCCCCCCCCCCACTTAACAGTGAGAATCCTACCGGGCCTCTAGTCTCTCTATATAAAAGGCTAATTGCAAATTGACCCCTCCACCAGGAGTTCAACCTGGAGTGTGACCAGGGGGCAGGGCCAGCCCACCCATGGCCCGAGGCCCCTCCCCATGGCTGGCCTGGCCCGATCAGCCCCGATTGGGGAGGGCTGACCTGACCCCACCCATGCATGAATTCGTGCACTGGGCCTCTAGTTACATATAAAGACTTGTCCAGCAGGTATTGGAAGATCAAACAGGCTAAAAGGGGGCACTGAGGACTCATGGAGGTGACTGCAGGAGCAGCTCCAATGCTTGGGGACGGGGGAGAGACAGGAAAGAGCTGGGATCCTCAGAACCTTCAATCCTGCAGGGGGGACCCCATGAGGCTAAGACCCAGATTCTGAGGAGCAGGTGCCTGCTGCTCGTGCTGGTGCCTCTCAGAGGGAGTCATGATGCTGATTCTGGGCGTTCAAAAAATACATTTCAGAAACTGGCACCAACTGCCGAGAGGGAACCTACAGGCAGGGGTGGAGGAAAGAGCTGTGGAGTGGGGTCTGCAGGAGCAGAAGCTGCCTGGAACAAGCCTGCAGCAATGCAGGAAGGCAGCTTGCAGAGTCCCAGCCCAACACACCGAACAGGGCAGAGCAGGGCACCTCTGAAGCTGGGGTCAGGAGCCTCATTACCAGCATTACCAGCCCAGTTGAGGTGTCTTCCCTTCTGAAGTTCTAGAATGCCACTATGTGCCAGGCACTGGGGCTAGGCCAGTAAATAAGACAAAATCCCTTTCCTTGCGGAAACTGCATTTTAGAGGTAGATTGGAGGAGGGGTGCTCAGACCATAAACAAGCAAACACACTCATAAGGTAGAGAATTTCAGAGCATGAAAATGCTCTGAAGCAAACAGCGACCAGTCAGTGTTTTCTAATCAGCAGGACGGAGTCCCCTCAGAGCTCACTGAACAGCTCATGATAGAACAACCACTAAGAGGAGGGCAGATTCCATGGTGAGGGTGGGGTGGTCATGGTCGCTATAAAAATAATCACCATGATCTGTTACTCTGTTACCAGACACTGTGCTGGGGGCTGTATGTGGATTATCCTGGTCTTATAACAAACTCATGGGTTGGTATTATTATACCCATTTTACAGGAGAGGAAGTGGAGGCTCAGTCAGATGTGGTGATTCCCCCCAGGGGAGGAGGTTGAATCAAAGGGACTGGGGACTGATCTCTGAGGAAAAGTCTGGGGCCTGGGTGTCAAAAGCCACCAGCAGTCCTAGAAACAGAACAGGACAGGTATACAGAGGGTCGAAGGTGGGGAGGGAGACGGTTACAGATCCCCCATGTCTTGGGGAGAGAAACATCCAGCTGGTAGATGAAAATGAAAGTGAGGAATTCAGGAGAGAGGGCAGGAGCTGGAATTCTCATAAATAAATGATTTTTGTGGCTGCGCAGGAAGAAAATAAATGTGGCGTCCCAGCAGGCCAAAAATATTAGCATTTAAATACAGGCTTACACAGGTGGGTAAAAAGGCAATTTCCTAGGAATTAAATCAGATGTTATCTTTCCTCTACGTCCTGGAAAAAATTGTGCTGCTCTAGTGTAGTCCTCAGGGAGGATTCGCCTTGGGGCTCCGGCATGGGGCTCTGCGTTCTTTCTCAGTGGGGCTCCCTGTCTCCTCTCCACTATAATTATGAGGAAATGATGCCCAAGAGGCAAGAGGAATTCATCAGCACTGTTGGCTGGGGGTGCTCAGACTCATCTGTGTGGAGGGCAGGGCACCTGATGTTGGGGTCTCGATGCCCTCTGCACGCAACTGTGCCAGCGCGTCTGCAGGGTCAGCTGGGGGCTGGAAGGACCAGTGCCATAGCTGGTTTTGCTACAGAACTGGTGGGTGGGTTGGGGGCGCACCTGCAGGTGCTTCCAGAGAAAAAATGGCAAGAGACCGAGTTGGTCCTTGAAGCCACCTCTTCTCCATCGTCGCTTCCCCCGCCCCCCACCATGTGTCCTGCCCCATGCTGTCTTCTCCTGCCCCATTGCACAGCATGCACAGAACTGGCCTTGGTTCTGGAGCCCACGGGGCCCCCTTTATTGTGTAATCATGGAACAAGAAGAACCAGTTTAAACTGGACACCAAAGGCCATACGTAGGCTGCTGGCTGACCAACAGAAAGCCCTGCAAGACAGACTCGTTTATGTCTCATGGCTGCTTCCCCCTCTTCCTCCCAGAGTCACTGAAGGCAGGACACAGCCCCGCAAAGAACAGAGATTAGGGCTGCAGTCCTGATTCCTAGATTCAATGGACTCTGGATGCCTTTTGTTTTTTTCTTCCTCGTACTTGCCCATCAAAATATACCTGTCCTGGGTCCTGGGTCCTCAGGGCTCTGCTCTCTGCAAATGGCCCAGCTGGCTTCTCCCGCGTTCTCTAGCTCAACAAACCACACCACGAGCCGCCCAGGACACCCTCGTCACAACACTGGGAGTCATTCTTGCCTCCTTCCTCATCCCCTTCCCCTCTGTGTTAGTTTCCTGTGGCGGCTGTAACACATTCCCTCAAACTGGGTGGCTTAAAGATCAAAATGTCGGTCTCTCACAGTCTGGAGACCAGAAGTCTGAGATCCAAGTATTGATAGAGTTGGGTCCTCCCAGAGGCTCGTGGGAGAATGCGTCCCACGCCTCTCTCCTAGCTCCCATGGTCGCCGGCATCCCTTGGCTTGTGACACATCGGCCCAACCTCTGCCTGAATCTTCATGTGGTCTTCTTCCTGAGTCTGTCTCTGCCTCCGCTTCTTACAAGGACAACAGTGTTTGGAACAGGCCCACTCCAATCCAGCACGACCTCAGCTTAATTTTATCTAATTACTTCTGCAAAGACCCTATTTCCAAGTCAGGTCACATTCTGTGGTCTTGGTGGGCATGAACTTTGGGGAGCAACTACTCACCCACGTTTCCCCTCTATCCAAGCCAATCCAGCTCCTGTCACTTCTACTTCCTTACTGTGTCTCAGATCGACCCATTTCTCTCAGTAAACCTGCCTGTCACCCTCTCAAAATAATGCCCACGCTGCTTGGCAGAGCTTGTGAGGCCCTTTGTGATACCACCCCAGTTTCTCTCTCCCAGCTCATCTCACATAGGATGCACAATCGTGTTGATTCGCACGTAAGTGGAGACTCCTTTGTGTGTCTGTCTGTTTAAAGTTGCCTCTCCCCCAGGATAGAAGGTACCCAAGAGAGCACGACTAGGAGAGCTTGTCTTTTGTTCACGCTTCCCTCCCCAGGCCTGACACGCGCAGAACAGTGAATGAACTCCCTCCCCGCCAGGTCCCAGCGCAGTGCCCGCTGTGTTGGTTGACAACCTTGATGAAGGGACAAAAGGCCTCTGACCCTGGAGGGATGCTGAGCCACAGAGGAAGGGAGACCAAGGTTTTGGCGCCCATGGATTTGAACCACTCATTAGGTGAGGGCACATAAACCAGTTATTCCAACTCCCCGAGCCTCTGTCTCCTTATCTCTAAAATGATAATAAGACCACGCCGCTATCACAACCGATGCCGGCATTCAGCAGGCAGGTGACCAGCTGTCCTGGTTCCCCAGGCCTGGGGGCATTCCGGAACACTCAGTGCTAACACCAGAGCTACGCCCGGTCGCTCTCGGGGACAGCACGGACACAGCCCCCCACGGACCAGCTGCCTCGCCAACAATGATGATGAGAGTGGAGAGCCTGCATTTTTAACCTACATTCTACACTGCCTTCAGATTCTGGGCCACTTGCATTTAATATTTTCCTAGGTATACTTTCACAAATGACCCCAAATCCTTTGTGGCGCCAGGCGGGTGTCAGAAATAGTAAAGGAGTCATTAGTCACGGGAGTTCAGTCCCTTTTGCTTCTGTGTTTCCTTCTCTCCCACCAGCCAGGGTCTTGTCTCCCCAACATCTGGTCAAGGGGGGGCCTGACCCGGATGTTCACAGCCAGGCCAGACTGACCCGTCCCCTCCATCTTTAAGGCCACCCACCACGAAAAGGGGGAGAATGGTCACATGACCGTGGACAAACCACAGGCAGCTCTGGGTCTGAGTCAGAACAATCGTTCTCGAAATCCAGCCAGAGACAGTGATGGGGGGAACTTGGAGAGGAAGCGCTTACCAGTGAAGTAAGAGTCCCTTTAAATATTTATCCTCATCCTGGCAATGACATCAGTGCCCAAGGAGTGGGTAGAATCTGGGGCGGCTGATGGACAGGCGGGAGGCAGTGGGATGTTTGCATCGGGTCCGTAGTGGGTGCTGAACAGGGGCTCCAGCGCCTTCAATGGCGAAACCAACTCAACTCTTAGGGAACATTCAAGCCCAGTGCCAAGCTGGCTTGTTCCAGGAGGAATGAGAGGCAGTAGGCCTGCGGGAGGGGACCCTGGGGCTTTGGGGGTAGGTTGTGCCATTTTCTCCATCTAAGCTTGCTTATGACAGGAATGGCACAGACACCCCCTGCCCTCTCCCCTCCCCAGGGGATCTTTCTGCTCCAGGGTGGCAATACCTTCTACTTCTGCGTCACCCTAACATCCCCGTGAGCGAAGCAGTTGTCGAGGAGACCCCATCACCTGTCCAAGCCTCAGTTTCCTCGTCTGTGATATGGTTGTCAAATAGCTTCCAGGTGAGGCCTGCCCGTGTGAGGCTTAAATGAAATAATACATGAGAACTTGGACCCTAAATTGCAAATGGCATGCTCGCGCTGGGCGGTCCATTGGTTAAGAGGCAGTGCCATGTGGTGGCTTAAAGCCTGGTTCCTACACCTCCTAGCGATGTGACTTTAGACAAAGCAAACCTCCTGAGCCTCAGTTCCCCATTGAT
>NW_005871381.1:735999-739367 GCF_000147115.1 Myotis lucifugus
TTGATAAAATGAGGGTAATGATAGCACCTACAGCAGATAGTCGTTATATTCAGTGAAAAATGCATGTAAGGGCCTGGCATATACCAAGGGATCAACTAATGACAGCTATTATTATTTGCAGTGGATGCTGCTGTGATTGCATTGTGTTGACCACAGAGCTCATTATACAGATGAAGAACCCAAGACCAGGACTGGACCCTCCAGGATGTTCTGATCCCACGTGGAATTATCTAGAGTCTGGAATTACTGTGAGTCTCGCCTCCTTACCCACAAGCTCCATTTATATCTCTGGTCTCTGTCTCTGGCCAAAAGTCTGGGAGCTGGATGCCCTTGGACTTTAGAGGTTCCAGAGCAAGGGGACAAAGGACTGGACACAATGGGCCTGGAGGAGTTTCCAGGGTCCCCTTGCTTCTGTGGCTTCAGCTGAGGTTGGAAAGGGTATGTGTCCTGTGTCCCTCAAAGTATCCATGAACTATGTCATCACAGGCAACCTTCATTGAGACCCTGCCATGTAGGTGGGAAAATGCTTGAGTTTGATCCCATGACTTCTGGTTGGGGAGCTCAGATACCTCAAAAAACAACTATGTGGGGAACCACGAGAGGCGCTGGACCCCCTTTCTGCTGCCTTCCACATCGTCCCCCGCAGCAGCGTCCCTTCAGCCCTCATTCTTTCCCGTCTCTTCCCATGTGATTGGGGAGACAGAGACACGTAAAAGTGTAGTGGGAGCGGGAAGCTATTCCCATCAGCTGACACCTAAGTCCCTCCTAGGGACGGGACTGTCTTGGTTGAGGTATGGGCCCTGAATGCCACCTTGATAGCCGTGGTTGACAGAAGACACAGAAAGAACCATCTAAACTTTTCCATTGTAGGAACAAGCAGGGATTTGGGATCAGAGACTGCTATTGAGGTATCGAAAAGAGGCCAAGGAAGAGGCATGCCTAATATTCACATGGGTTGTCTGTGTGGCTCTGAAGTAAAATGCTGTCCCTCTAATCTCCCATGAAGTTGGCTACACATAAGAGACTTGTCAGATTTAAAAAAAAAAGAAAATTAAAAGAAGGGATTGAATTACAAATTAAAATGGTTGTAATGAGAATAGGACCAGGGCACCCAGGAAACCAAGCAGGTCCCTACACAGGCCTACGTCAGTACAAGCGGGTGCTCAGAGGTCAGGTGACTGGGCAAAACCCCACTCCCCTACACCCCGCCCCACAACATCTACGCGACAGCAGAGACACTGCGGGAGGAAGGGCCACCACTCTGCTTGGTGGGGGACAGTCTGGCAGAAGGCCTTCAAAGGATGAGGCCTCTCAGCGGGCTTCTGGGTTTCAAACACAATGAAAATACTGTGCAGCATGTGCGCTACGCTGTCCAAAGGGCTCCCATCTCTTGTCCCTCTTTAACCTCAGCATTTTGTTGCAATTTTCAGACAAGGAGACTGCAGCCCTGAGAGGTCATTCGATTGGTTCTGAGTGACGCCCGCCAGGGTCTGCTCCCGGTGCTGTCTGGACGTCTGCTGACTCAGCAGAGCTCAGGCATCTGGTTGCCATAGGATGTTAAGTGGCCCCCAACATACTATGGAGTTTTCCCACTCCCCAACCTGCTCTCCCATCTCAGCAAGTCCCACCAAGTATAGTCCCAGGAACATGGACACAGGGAGAGGAGATGGGAGAGGCCGGCCTGTGTCCTTGACAAAAGACGCATCATCGGTCAAGGAGGCAGGCGGTCAGACCTGAGGGCTCCGGAGGCAGACGGTTTGGTTTCCAAACCTCCCCCGAGCAGACCTGATCGCCAGGAGCCCAGGAATCTCGTCTGTCTTGGGTACCGCAAAACCCCCAATGCCCAGAATAGCGCCTGGCACCAGCGAGCAGTCGATATTTTATGAGAAAACCAGTGGCTCCAACCTTCCTGCCTCTTTAACCTTGCGCCAGGTCCTTCCCCTGAGTCTCGGGTCCCTCTTCTGGAAACGGGGGCAAGAGCTTCGTCACCAGACAGAGCGGGTGAGGCCCAATGAGGAAGCAGCGATGGCGCTCAGTACTGTGCGTGGTGGAGAGATGTCCTTCAACCCCCGCAGCTCACTAGCAGCTCCTGGGCCGGGCGCTCTGAGAGGTACTCTGTGCCCCCTCGCATGCATATGTTTTCGTGCGTGCTTGTTTACGTGTGCATATGCGTGGGCAAGTGTGTGCCTGAGTGCGAATGCGCTTGCACATGCGTGTGAATGAGTGTGTGCGTACACATGCTGACACATCATCTCAGGTTATCCTCCCGGGACGAAGCTCCCTTGTCTTAATTTTACGGTTGGGGACACTGAGGCACAGAGAGGCAGTAGTAAGTGGCGGCAGAACCAGATTTTTAAGCTCCGACAGGCTGACTTACGGCGTTGCTCTTACAGCGGTTCTCAACCTGTGGGTCACGACCCATTCACAGGGGTCACCTAAGACCATCGGAAAACACATATATAATTACATATTGTTTTTGTGATTAATCACTATGCTGTAATTATGTTCAATTTGTAACAATGAAATTGGGGGTCACCACAACATGAGGAACTGTATTAAAGGGTCGCGGCATTAGGAAGGTTGAGAACCACTGCTTAAAGCTCAGAAATTGCCTGCTCAGAGTCCCTCTGCCAACCACAGTGTGCTGTCCTGGGTCGTTTGATGCAGAGGACAAGGCAAGTGTCCAGGAATCCTTTCCTGCATCTGATACTCACTTGCAAACCCATGCCCCTGGCACCCAAGCGGTGATGAACTGAGTCGCCCAGGGATGCAGTGAACAATCCCGGAGAGAGGGGCCTGGGCCAGCCCGGCGTCTTGCTGCCCGAGGACACGGGATGGGCCCCAGGAGTTTCCAGCCCACCTCAGCCTTCTGTCCCTCGGAACCCTCCAGACCCCTAGCCTGCAGGTGACAGCGCCCACCCAGCAGCAGATGCGGGTTCCATAGGTCTGGGGTGAGGCTGGCACCTGAACCTTTGACCCTGGGTAATTATGTGCAAGTGTTCTCTCTACTTTTGGAAATTTGTGGAAGAAAAAAAAAAAGATCTACCAGATAGTTCTGTTCCCTAGGGTTATCTGTTCATCAGGAGGCGAGGGGAGAGCAGGCTGTTTTGGCTTTTTAAGAAAGAGGGAAATGCCAAAGAGGTGTCAGTCTCAGGGTAAGTCCCCGCACCCACCCACTGCCAGGTCCTCACCCCCAGCGCCCCTCCACTGCCATCCGGGGGCACACCCGCCAAGCCAGTTCTGAATTGCCCTTTGGCCGCCACCCAGCCTGCGGGGCCCAGAACATAGAGGGAAGGAGTCAGGAATCTGAGCCCCCTCCTGTGTCCGGCTACACCACCCCCTTTGCTTCCCCTGGAAAAAAGAAAATT
>NW_005871381.1:739485-752916 GCF_000147115.1 Myotis lucifugus
GTCATTTCTTTCTTGCTGAGATTATAATTAGGGAATCAGTACATTTCAATAGAAAAGCCATGAGCAGCACAGAGCCGTCGTTTGTCAAACACTGCCTCTGCGGGTCGCGCACCCTGCCAGTGCCACTCCATGCGGTGTGAGCAGAGGTGGCAGGTGAGGCCCCGGGGACTCCCGGGCCCTTCTGCGCAGGCGCCCGACCCGCAGCGGCAGCGTGGATGAGTGTTGGCTGTGCCCTGGACGCAGGCTCAGGAGCTCTCTAAGTCTTATTCCATCCTCCCTGGTGTTATTCCCATTTTACAGACAGAGAAATGAGGACTCGGGGGGGTTGGGGGGAGGGGAGGACACTGGCTTGCCCAAGGTCACACTATCGATGACAGGAAAGGAGTTGAAAGCCCCATGAGCTGAGCCCTCAACCCATGCACTTTATCCTGACATTTGCTTTCCCAGTGGAGTGGGGACCTATGTCCCAGATCTGAGAAAATTCCAGCTCGTACGGTCCCTCTTCTTCCCCCACCAAGGTGAGGATGCAAGATAGCCAGCCCTGCCTGGGCCTGTCTTCTCTCCAAGGGTCAAGGTTCGGCCCCAGCTGGGGCTGGGAGAGAGGAAGAAAGTGCTCGCATCCTGTGAGCTGTGGCTTCGCTCTGGACCAATGATACTGCCTCCCTGGGTCCTCGCAACAGCCTCCTGTCGGGCAGGGGGACCCAGAGTATCCCCTCTGTCTCCATCAGACAAGGAATGAGAAGCCCCAGAGAGAGAAGATGGCTTTGCCCAAGATGCTTCCGCCAGCTCCTGGCCCATGGCGTTGGGACTCAGGTGCCTCCCACCTCCCGGCGGGGCCGGGCTGCTCCTCCGGGCTCTGTCGCTCTGTGTGGCTGGGTTCCACCTGCAGGGAATGAGCCCACCCAAACCGAATATCAACCCAGGGGCAGCGGGGGAAGGAGAGGAAGTTCATGTTTCTTGGTCATCATCTGTGATCTATTGGCTGCTAACAGGACAGGACTTTGGGGCCACCCTCCCAGCAGTGGTTTCAGCCTTGCCTTTCTAAGGTCATCTATAAAAAAGTGTGGGTGCTGGGGCCCTCGCCTGGTACAGGTGATAGGAGGACCAGCTGGGATCAGGGATGTGAAACAGGGGCTGGGGCAGTGTTCAATATGTGTCCGCTATGAGTAGCAACCATGATTTGGTTCCCTGTTTAACAGTACCCTAATGTCATTAACAATGCTTAGAATAATCCTGTGAGATTTTAATGTCTCCATCGTCCAGGTGGGAAGACTGAGGCTCGGAGAGATTAGGAAACGTGGTTCAAACATACATCTCATAAGCAGATCCTGGGTCCCAGCTGGGGGCTGTATGGCCCTGAGCCCACCCTCCCCCCTCTAACATGCCATCTCTAGCTCGGGGGCAGCGGGAGGACAGATCTCCAGGGGACAGGGGGACATGAGGCATCCCAGACAGACCAACCCATGCCCTGGGCCTCCAGCACAGGCGTCAGTGTTTGGGCTACACTACCCCCTCAATGACTCTGCACCAAAGACAAGTGCAGAAGATACAAGATGTCCTGCGGGTCAGGAACAGAGGCCGGGCCCTCGCTGCTTAGCTGGCCCTGGTTCTCACTGAGCCTCCCCTGGTGGCCACCCACCTGCTGCGGGGCCCTTTCACTGAACAGCAAATAAGAAAAAACTCCTCAAAAATTGCAATGAAAAAATCTGAAGCCCTTACCCCTCCCTTCAAATCTTATTTGTGATTTTTCAAAATAGTTGGAACTGTCCCACCTTCTCCTTTCCCTTTATTGTTGAGTTTTTTAGTCTCTCTCTTCTCTTGTCTCTCTGTGTCTTTTCTGCCTCCCTCTTTCCCTCTGCGATTCTGCCTCTGTTTCTTAGCTTGGGAACATCTGAGTAGGTAAATCCCAGAAGTCAGGAGGAACCTTAGGCCCCCTCCTCCCCTACACTCCCTCCCCCCGCCCCCCCCCACCCTCCACCTCATCCCCTGGGCCCAGCACCAGCCCAGCACCTGGGAGAGGGCAGCGCTTTTACATATCACTGTGCTGTCCCCAGCCTCATGGCTAAGCCTCTCCCCAAGGGTCCCTAAATGTAAATAAACATCACCTCCAGCGGGAAAGGGCAGGGTCACAAATTGGCTGTGTTTCTGCAAAGCAAAACTTTTTAACCAGAAAGAGGTGCACACCTCGTCTTCCCGCCTAGAGTGGGGAGAGAGGTGAAAGGGGACAGGGGACAGGGAGAGCAGGAGAAAAAGACCAAGAACAAGCAGAAGGCAGGGGCGAGGGAGAGGGTGATGGGCAGGGGGAGAGGCTGCAGAAAGGCCCACAGAGTCACACCCCTCTCATTCCTGCTATAGGCAACAAATGTAAAATTAGGTTTTCCATTTTACTGACAGGTAAACTGAGGCTGCAGGAAACTCCAGGGCAGTAGGGGAGGGCGGTTCCCGCCACAGTTAACACAGCGCAGCAAGGGCAGCGAGAGAGGCTCCGGAGCTCCCCGAGCCCAGGAACTGGAAAACCACATCCCGCCTCATCTTTCTTCCCCGGCAGAACCCACCTGGCCTCTGGTGCGGACCGGCCGTTCTGCGGATGTAGCTTCGGGTGGCAGTGCCTGGGGCGGCTGCAGAGTCCCAGGAAGGCAGCCTGTCTCCTGGGGTGTAGACACCATGACTTGATCCCGGTCCTTTTCAGTTTGGGAGTCCACCCCGTGAACAGTCCCTGCATCCTGTGTTGCTCATGGAGGAAAGGTTGTACCGTGTTGCAGTGATCTCAGCAGGAAACGGGGTGCTGCTTACAGGGTTTAGGAGAAGCTCCGACCCTTTCCCCAGCCTCACCCTGTCAGAGACGGCGGGGGGGGGGGGGGGGGGGAAAGGGGCCTGCCCCGGACACGGGCCTGATTTTCTGGGAAAAACCGGAGGAAAAGGGCTCTCAGGAGAAAAATTCAGATTCTTCTCAAAACCTGGGCTGCCCCGGGGTTCAAAAGATAGTGGGTTAAGGTTTGGTTTTTTTGGAGAAAAACCCAAATTCCTGAGGGCTGGGACTTGAGCAGGAAGGGAAGGAAAAGAACGTTTTTCTTCCCTCTATTGGGGAAAACAAGCAAAACTTCGTTTCCTATGGGGGGGAGGGGCCCCCCTGTTCCTGGGGTCCGGTTTCCTGGGGACAAAACCCCTGGTTGGGCCCAGCCCCTGGGGAGGGGGGGAAATTTTCTGGATGGGAGCCTTGCAGGGAAAAGTTGGGAGAGCCAGGGACATGGGATCCTGGGCCGAAAATGCCCAGAACCTGTCGCCACCCAAGGGGGAAGCGCCAGAAAGGGTCCCTTTTTGGGGTTTGTAATACTTCCACAGAAAGGAAAAGGCCCCCGCGCCAAAAGGAGGGAAGTAGAGGAGGGGAGAAAGGAAGAGTGGATGGATGAAAGGGAGAAAAGAGGAGATGTGAGGAAAGGAGGGGAAGCACAAACATTGAATGTGAGAGAGACACATGGACTGGTTGCCTCCTGACCAGCAAACCCGCAAGTCAGGCACATGCCCTTAACTGGTAATTAAACCTCTGACCCTTCAGTGCGTGGGCCCACGCGGAACCACACTGGCCAGGGCAGATGTGTCCTTTTCTGAGAGTATCTGGTGTCATATTTCCTTTTCTCCTAAAAGGCAGGTGTAGGTAGGCGTCTGCCTCATCCCTGGGGTCAGTGAAATGCCTTCTATTTCCTGAATGATCCATCACCAGAGTTTCTCCTGGCTTGGGTGGCCTGTGTCATTCTTGGGTGACCTGTCAGTTGGGATTGATACTCGTCCACCTACCCATCCTGGGTCTGTGGCCAATAGAAGCGCTCTGTGTCTGAGATGGGTGCTGGGCCCCTTGGGGTGTTGGGCAGGCCCCTCTGGTCATCAGAATGCCCTGTGGGAGCCTCCACGTGCCCAGGGAGAAAGCTGGCCCCATGGCCGAGCTCACAGTGGGAGCTGTGGCTGCTGTAGAGCCATTGGCTTTGCTTGGTGTGTCTCTCTCCTCCCTGTCCCTCTCTCCCCTCAGCCTGCAGGCAGGTCACAAGGACAGGCCATTGTTTCCACCCGCGCAGGGAGAGAGCGGAGGATGCCTGACCCAGCCTTCCTGGAGACTCCTCTTCCCCATCCTCCAAGGGGCCTTGGGAACACCCCTCGAGGATCATGGGGAGCCCCCGCCCAGCAGGCCCCTCCCCTGCTACCCTGATGCTCCATGGACAGAGGACCTCTCCCCTGCCTCTCCACTTAGTCTGAGCTGATTCGAGGGAAAAGGACAGCATGTGGGAGCAACAGGCCTCACCGCCGTCCCCCAGGGACCTAGAGGGCTAGGCAGAGGGATGGCGGCAGCGCTGGGGGTGTGCATGGAGCTCTCCTTTCTCCCCAACTCAGAAGCTCAGGGAAGAAGTTTGAAAGTGCCAGTCGCCAGCTGTGGTGCTAAATAGTCATGGCCTGTTTCCCTTCCCATCTTTCCCTCTGCACTTAAGTGTGAGTCCACACACACACTTCCCTCCCCGCCCACTCTGCAACCCTGGGTAGACTGCTCTGAGGAGCCCACACAATGCATGTGAGCCCTCCTTTCCTGCACCCCCTGCCCCCCCGTGCCCCCGACACCACAGGGCACCAGGCCCACCAGGAATATGGGCTTTAGAGGAACAAGGGCCTCTGGGCCCGTCCACTGCTGACTGTGCTCTTCCCCGGCCACAGGGCAGATGGGGGACTTTCCCTTGAGGCCAGGCCCAAGGTTAGGTTCCAGGAGCGAGAGGGAGCTCTTACGCCCCAAAATAAAACAGACTTGTCTGTGACTCATACTGGGCCCTGCAAGTTAGGAAATCTACTTCCTGGGGGTGGGGGTGGGGGTGGGGGTGGGGGTGGAGTTCGGAACTGGGGCCAGGGGATGTGTGTGTGCCCATGCAAAAGTGTGTGTGTGTGTGTGTGTGTGTGTGTGTGTGTGTGTGTGTGTTCCTAGTTGGCTTCCTAGTAAAACACAGTACCTTTCTGAGCTGAGTTTTCCCAGGACCAGAGCTTCAGAAAATCTACTCCCAAACCATCAACCCCCCCCCCCCCCTCCTGGATTGTCCCATGTGGGCCAATGTCTGTTAGGACATTCTTTAAAGGAGAAGAAAAGACAACTAAATGACAACCAGAAATAAGAGAGCCAGTGAGACCCCATCATCCGCTCCCACTGGGAGCCTGGAGAGGACAGGGGATAAGTGAAGCCATCAAGGGGCCCTGGGGGGCTGTCTCCCGCCAGCGCCCCACTTCGCAGCCCTCCGCTCCTGGTTTCCAACGCCTTGGCGAGGCCGCCGCGCCTGCGCCTGCGCCGGCGCTTGTTGTCATGCAGTTCTGTCTGGGGTTAAGATTGGGGTTGTCCGTGGATCTCAACGAAACCAGAAGTGAATCAGTTTCGATTTTTGTTTGGCTTTTTTGTGTTACTGTCACCAACGGTTCATGTCAGCTTGGATCTAAACAAAAGGGGGAACCGAGACTAGCCCAGGATTTTTTCCCTTTTCTCACTTTGGTAGAACAGGAGCCGAGAGCCAGCTGCTTCCTCATGGTGCGACTTAACTTCTAGGCAACAAGGTCACTGTTCGTTTAATGCGAGAAAAGGAGCACAAGTAAGGTTTGTGGAAACTTATTATGCCACCAATCTGTCTCCTTCAATCTTTCCCCAAAACTTCATGTCATTGGTACTTGTGCCCACATGTCATGGTGGGGAAACTGGGGTGCAGTGACTTGTCTGAAATCATACATGTAGAGGCGAATGCCAGAGCAAGGATTCAAAATCTGACCTGTTGCCAAGTGCCTGTGTTTTCCAAGTTCTCACACTGCCCCGTTCTCTTGCTCTCACCCTCCCCCCTTTCTACAACCTCGCTCTTCACCCAGGACCCCTGAGGCACCGTGAGAGAACTGGTCCTGGGCCAGGAGGGAAGGACTAGCCCTGGACTGTCTCCAGGCCAGCCTGCTGTCTTCCCCTTTGCCCTGATTCTGAGGCAGGGACTGGGGCCAAGGTGGTCACCTCGGTTTGTCCACTAACAATGCACTGGGAGCTCAGAATAAAAGTTGTCTGACCTGATGCCAGATGGTCAGAGGAGAGGACCAGGTAAAGTGGTGCTGAGGGCTCACTGCTGAGACATGCCACAGGCAAACTGAGTTCACAGCAGCGCACACGCGTCGTGTCTGTGCGTCACCCACCCCTTCGTTCACTAGACAGTTACTTATGCCTGTAATTCACTTCCAATGCTATCCAGACTCCTTTCCATGGCCTCCGGGGGCTGCCTACTCCCATTCTGTGGGCCTCTCCACCCTCACTTGCCACCCCTCCTCCAGCTTACTCTGATCTTCTCTGTTTCTTAAACACACAAAGCCCATTTCCCACACCGGTAGTTTTTGCTCCTCTGTGTTTGGCTGTTCCTTTCTTACCATTTGGGTCTCATCACAAATGCCGCCTTCTTAAAAAAGTGACCTGACCATTCCTTCTAAAATGCACTCTCTGTGACATCACTCTGGTTAATTTACTTTACAGTACTTCTCACTCACCTATCTTGCTTATTTTATGCGCCCCCCTCCCCCCCAGAATACAGCATTAGGTGAGAACAGGGCCCTCACCTGTCTTACTCTTCTCTGTCTCCACAGAACCTGGAAAAATAGCTGGCACACTGAGGATATTCAAAAATGTACATTGAATGGAGGACTGGATAGATGGGTGGCTGGAAGGATGATGGGTGGGTGGATGGTGGGTGGGTGGGTGGGTGGATTGGTGGATGCACAGATGGATGCACAGATGGACAGATGGATGGATGGATGGATGAATGGATGGTAGATGGTATCTGCTATGTACCAGGTCCTAATTGGAGATATAGAGATGAATAAAAAGCTGTCTCTTTGCTCAAAGAGTTCGCTGTGAAGTAAGGGAGATCTCATAGTCAGGTAGAGTATATGTTCTGGGAGAAGAAAGAAGCACATCTGGGGTAGGGAGGAGGAAGGGATCCATTTTTGCTGGTGGATATAATCTGGAAATGTTCTGCAAGGAGGTGACACTTTGAGCCATGAAGGATAAATGGTGAATATTCAGGTGATCAATGAATTTAAGAGCCTTCCCTGGAGCCCAGGAAAATACAAAGAGGCGAACACAGTCTTACATAGTCTGGCAACTGCAAGCTGTTGGGTGTGGTGGGACATGGGGTCTGAGAGTTCTTGTGTTGTTTGCTGCTATTGCTCCACCAGTGTTTTGCATCTAGTTACTCCATCATTGGTACTCAGTAATAGTGCTCAAGAATTGTTTGTTTACGGAAGAAACAAAAGGAGAGCATGGTGAGAAGTAAGCCTGGCAAGGTTGACCAGAGGTGGGTAATGCTAGGCTAAGGAATTTAGACCTAAGCCAGAGGACAATGGGAAGTCGTGGAAGGTGGTGCTTCTTCTAGTCCCCTGCTGCAGCACAGATAATGTATTGGGGAAAGTACAGGCTGAAGCAGGAAGGGGGAGACTATGGCAGAGGTTCAGATGAGAGACGTCGAGGGCCTGAGCCACATGAAGGTGGTTGATAGGAGAGACCCCAGAGATTTGAGGAGAGATGACAGAAGGCATCCTTGATTCCCTATGGATGAGAAAGGGAAGGAGGGAATGGGAGGAGAGGAAGGCTCTCAGGCCTCCAGCTAGAGTTACTAGATGCTAGTCACTGAAATACACAATGTATAGGTAGGGGTGGAAGTGGGGTTCACCATGAAGCTAATGCAGTTTATGTCCCAGGACCCATCACTTTTGTGGGCCACTTTTAAGACTCTAAACCTGATTTTGGATTCACTGTTTTATTTTTGTTAAAGAGCCCTTTTCGGCCTAATTATAGAAGCTTCAGGCTCCACCAAGCCTGGATCCTCTTCTGGTAATGTAGGGGAACATTGCTGGGGTGGGGGAGGGGATTGTAAGTTTCTTTTGGGGTGTGTTGAGTTGGAGGTGGATGAAGAGCCTCCAGGTGCAGATGTTCTACAAGGAGAATGGTGTGATGGTTAGAGCAGGGTCAAGGTTTGAATCCTGGCCTCAAGCTGTATGAACTTGGGTATGTAGTCCGATCTCTCTGCACTCAGTAAAATGGGGTGATAATAATAGTGCCACTTTCTCAGGGTTGTTGTAAAGATCAGATGAGACGATGTATATAAAGTGCTCAAATGGTGCCTAATGCTCAGTAGGTCCTCAAAACAAGTTACATGTCAGCTCTTGGTGTTATGTGGGGAAGTGCAGATCTGGGAGTCTTCCGAGTGATGAAGGCCTGGGGAGGAGTTGGATCACGCAGGAAGTGTGTGTCAGGGCAGGATAAGAAAGTCAAGGACAGAGCTCTGATATTTGTTAGGGTGACCAGAGAAAGAGGAACCAGCGAGGGAGACCGACAAGGATCAGCTAAATGGGGGAGGAGAGGGTACCGGAAGCCAGAATGTCCAACAGGCACTTGGTCATGGGTGTCACCTGCTGCTGAAAGTCCAGGCTGCTGCTGTGGACCTTGGGGAATCACCTGTGAGCTCGTCAGAGGGCTTCACGCAGAGTGGGGCACTGAGGGTGGTTGAGCATGCAGAGGGCCAGGGTAGGTTGCCCTCCAGAGAACTCTGGCCACGGGAAGAAGAGGAGAACAGAGGCACAGAGAGAGGACTTGTTGGCAGCTGGTTTGGTTTGCTTTCAGAGGACGTGGTTCATTGCTGAAAGATGAAATTTACAGTCTTTGGTGGCTGTGAAGAATTAGTGGAGAAAATCTGAAGATTCAGGGAAGCAAGGAAGTAGTTGATGAAAAAACATGAATGTCCTGGAAGAATTAGGAAGGGGAGAAGGAAGGGCAGGATGAGGAGCCAACCCCAAATTGGCATCTGAGTCTGGAAGGAAGGGGTGAGGGTGGGAAGGTTATAAATACGTTTGTAGGTAGGAGGACAGGAAGTTATGCCCCTGACAACCTCAGTTGTTTTTTTCAGTGAAGTAGGATAGTAGGTCGTCTGTGGAAATATGTAAATATGCAGTGGGGCATTTAGGAGAAACTGTGATTGGATTAAGAAACTTAAAATATCAAAGGGGAAACCAGCATGGCGGGAACCAAAGTTGATAGTGACGATATTAATATCCTTATACATTATTTTATAGCCAATAATACAAAGCAACGAACACAGCTTACCAAGTGAGGACAACTGAACAATTTGCACATTGTTATTAGCTCTCTGCAGTTCATTTAAATTCACAGCCCTTTGCTTGCTAGCTGCTTGAAGCATTTCAGGATCTCCCCACCCTGCATTTTAAACAAAATACCTACAAATTTATTATTTTAATTATGAATTACTTGACACACGACAAAGTTTGGAGGAATTTTATAGTGTGAGCTAAGGTTCCTTTGGCTGTGACAATTTCTTAGATACTTCCTAGTTTTTGATGAACTTGACCGTTTGAGGAGTAATGGTCAGGCACATTGTAGGATGTCCCTCAATGGAGATTTGTCTGATGATCTTCTTTTCTTTTTAAAATTAGTTAATTTTCCAGCTTTATTGAGGAATAACTGCTATACAACACTGTGTAAGTGTAAGGTGTACAATGTGATGTTTTGATACATCACATACTGTGAAATGATACCATAGTAGTGCTGGTTCACACCTCACATAATTATCATCTTTTTAATGCTGAGGACATTTAAGATCTACTCTCATAGCAACTCTCACGTACGCAATACAGTATTGTAACTGTCGTCACTATACTGCACATTAGAGTCCTCAGAACTTGTTCTGCTTATAAATAGAAGTTTTTACCTTCTGACCACATTCACCATTTCACCATCTCCCACCCTCCACCACCTCTGCAACCACTATTCTAGTCTCTTTTTATAAGTCGGATTTTTTAGATTCTACATACAAGTGAGATAATATAGTATTTATCTTTCTGTATCTGATTTATCCCATTTAGCATACTGCCCTTGAGGGCCATCCATGTTGTCACAAATGGCAGGGTTTTCTTTTTTGTGGGTGAATAATATTCCACTATATATATATATATATATATATATACACACACACATACTGAGTGGCCAGATTATTATGACCACCCCATCAGTACAATGAAGTGAATTAGTTATGCAAATAATAATAATAATAATAAAACCTTGAGAGTATTTGCTTAGGAAGTTTTCAATATTCAGTATTTTTGGAAGTGTCAATGAAGTACTGATGGGGTGGTCATAATAATCTGGCTGGTAATAATAACCTGGCCACTCAGTGTGTGTGTGTGTGTGTGTGTGTGTGTGTGTGTGTGTGTGTGTGTCTGTCTATATATATATATATATATATATATATATATATATATATATATCACCTCTTCTTCATCTATTCACACATAGAGAGATAGAGAGACGGTTACAGGTGTGTCCATTTCTTGTCTATTGTGAACATGATGATTTTCTTACGATTAGACAGGGGCCATAGGATTTTGGAAGAAAGACCACAGAGGTAAAATGCCATTCGTATCACATCACCTTGAGGGACACTGTCAATGTCGTCTATGGACGTTAGTCTCCACTGCCTGGCTGAGGTGTGCTTGTCAGGTTTCTCCTCTGTAAAGTTCTCTCTTTTCTCCCTTTCCACATGGACTCATCGAAAGGAAACCCCTTTGCTCGGCCCCCACGGGAAGAATGGGAGTCACCTTCACCTCCTTGAGGACATGCCTCACCTGGAAACACACTTTTGCCCAGGCCCTTGGGTTACCACCAGCCACAACTCTTGATGTCCTAACTCATGGGCTTCCCAGAACGTTCCTCTATATAATCAGAGAAACCTCAACTTGCCTCTATCACTGGCTCATTAGCCAGTGGGCCAGGGAAGCCTATCTCTCCCACCCAGGCTTGGTTCGGCTGAGACTGGCAGATAAAGGATAGATAGATAGCAACCGGAAGCTTAAAGATCATCCATCTCAACCCACGAGTTGGTACCAAGAAGAACGTGTCCTCGGTTGACACATCGGGGACCAGACGGTGGCCTAAGAATCTTCCCCAGATCCTTCCCCCTGTGCTGGAGTTTTTGTCTTTCTTACGATTAACAGCAGTTACTTCTATTTATTTGCTATTTTATTTTAATTGAGTTATTTTTTTCCTCTTTCTGAGCAATATCACATAGATTCATGTATTAGATGAGCCACTTGTATTTTTCTAAGACAGAGCAGTATGTGTGTGTGCACGCATGCACAATAGTTATATTTTTAAAAAGTGTGCATCGTCTGTGTTCTGACTCAGTTTTGCCACACCTGGTGAAAGGCTGCACAATGCCGAACTGCCCTTCTGTGTGGACCTGGACTTGGCCATGTTAAATGCACAACGCAGAAGATACTGGTGTGCAGGCCTCAGTGACGAGACCAAACCAAAGATTACATACTGCTTTTAGGTACCAGAGCTACAGATCCAACTTTGCCAAGCCCAGACAGGTATTTCTTGATACATGAATTCTCTCAGAGGGGAGCTTTTGCTTAGGAATTCTAACCCAGAGCTCCCCTTCTTTACCTATAAATGGGGGTTATTAATTCCTGGAGATCAGATTAGGTTCTTGGTTAGAAGCAGCAGAAACTGACTCTCTGTTAAACAGCAAATGGCATGAATCGAACAGCTCTCGGGGATCAGAGAACTGATGGAGAGGCAAACAGGCTTGGAAGATGGACAGGCTTGGAAAGTGGGCCGCAGCCCCGGGATCTCAGGGGGCCAGGCTGCAGGACCCACACAGCAGGTCCCACATCTTTCTTTGCATCACATGTTCAAACTGGTACAGGGTGTCTGATGGGCCAAGTCAATAGGCAAAAGCGATAGAGGAAAATCAACCATGTAGGGTCTACATATAACACCCGCTCCTTCCACTGTGACTGCACTGAGGGGAGCGCCCCCCAGGGAAGGAGGGTGTGACACAGGACAGCCAAAAGGGGCAACCGGCCCTACAGGGACCTTTTCATCAGTTTTGAGAATTTGAAAGAATTTGTACAAAGTGCCCGATTGAGTGCCTGGTGCCTGATAGAGAGCCTGCTGCCCAAATAATTAATTCTGTCACCTGAATTAATTATCAGAGATATGGGCCCTTTAAGGAGAGGGGAAACTAGGAACTCTATCCTATCTAATAAAAGAGAAACATGGTAATTAACCATACAGCTACTACCCTTCCCATGGGCTAATCACTGAGATATGCAAATTAACTGCCAACCAAGATGGCAGCCGGCAGCCAGGCAGCTGACGCGAACAGGGAGGCTTACTTGCTCCAGTGATGGAGGAAGCCAGGTTTCCCGCCTGCCTTGCCGGCCTCTCAGCTGCTCTCTAAGAAACATTATAACAAATATAGAAGCAAAACAAAACCCCAGAAACCTGTTTTCAGTCAGCCAGGCTTCAGCCAGCAGGACCACAACATTGTATCAAATACAGAAGGTAAACAAAGGCCAGAAACCTGCTTTCAGCAGTGGAGGTCTCATAGCTGGAGCCAAGCCTCAGAGCTAAAGCTGGCCCAGAATAAAAAAAAAAAGGAAAAAAGGACAGGTTGGGAGCTTCAGTCACCCGCCAGCCTGAAAACGGCCCTCAGCCCCTCATCCAGGCTGGCCAGGCACCCCAGTGAGGACCCCCACCCTGATCCAGGACACCCTTCAGGGCAAACCAGCCGGCCCCCACCTGTGCACTAGGCCTCTATCTTATATAGTAAAAGGGTAATATGCCTCCCAGCACCAGGATCAGCGGAGGAGCGAGGCCTCCCGGCACTGGGATCAGCATGACAGGGGGCAGTGCCCAAATCCCCTGATTGCCCTGCGGCTCTGTGTGTGACAGGGGGCCGGGCCACAACCTCCCTATCCGCCCTGCTCTGTTCGCGACAGGGGAAGGTGCCCCAACCCCCTGATCAGCCCTGCTCTGTGCCTGATAGGGGGGGAGCTCCCCAACCCCCTGATGGGCCCTGCTCTGTGGTGTGACGGGGGGGAGCTTCTCAACCCCCCTGATCGGCCCCTGCTCTGTGGATGACAGGATATGGAGCCCCAACCCCCCTGATGGGCCCTGCTCTGTGAGTGACAGGGGGCAGCGCCCCAACCCCCTGATTGGCCCTGCTCTGTGCCTGATAGGGGGGAGCTCTCCAACCCCCTGATCGGCCCTGCTCTGTGTGTGACGGGGGGAGCTACTCAACCCCCTGATCGGCCCTGCTCTGTGCATGACAAGGTATGGAGCCCCAACCCCTCTGATGGGGCCTGCTTCTGTGCGTGACGGGGGAGCGCCCCCAACCCCCTGATCAGCCCTGCTCTGTGCGTGTAAGGGAGGGGGCGCCGCAACTTCCCTATCAAACCCTGTCTTGATTGTGACGGGGGGTCGGGGCCCCCACTCCCTCAGTCGTCCCTGATCCTGATCGTGGATTGAGGGGGCATCCGCAACCTCCCAGCCAGCCTGCTCTGGGCATTGCAGAGGGGGAGGTCCCCAAC
>NW_005871381.1:753419-816433 GCF_000147115.1 Myotis lucifugus
CTGCTCTGTGTGTGACAGGGGGGAGCTCCTCAACTCCCTGATCGGTCCTGCTCTGTGCGTGACAGGGTACAGAGCCCCAACCCCCCTGGTGGGCCCTGCTCTGTGCGTGACAGGGGGCAGTGCCCCAACCCCCTGATCAGCCCTGATCTGTGCATGACAGGGGGTGGCGCCGCAACCTCCCTATCGACCCTGCCTTGAGTGTGACAGGGGGCGGTGCCCCAACCCCCCAATCGGCCCTACCCTGAGCGTGACTAGGGGTGGCATCGCAACCTCCTGATCCGCCCTGCTCTGTGCATGACAGGGGGCGACGCCCCAACTCCCCAATCAGCCCTGCTCTGAGCCCAACCAGGGGCTGCACCTAGGGATTGGGCCTGCCCTCTGCCACCCGGGAGCAGGCCTAAGCCAGCAGGTTGTTATCTCCCGAGGGGTCCCAGACTGTGAGAGGTCACAGGCCGGGCTGAGGGACCCCCCTTCCCCCCCAAGTGCACAAATTTTTGTACACCGGGCCTCTAGTCTTAAAATAAAATAACATGAAATGACTTACCCTCCAGGGAGGACTGGAAGGCGCCGACCTGGAGCTCCACATTAAGTGCTCCCTTCTGTCCAGACCAAGCCGCCAACCATGAACAAAGTGGTTTCTAACACTTGGCTTCTGCAGACGGAGCCACTGCCGAGGGACAGCTAAGTGGGGTACTGCACCCCCAGAACAACCGTGTCCTCGGGAAAAAGTGGGGCTCGGGCCGCGCTGCCCGGCCAATGCCAGAACCAGAAAGCCCTCTTCTCGGGCCCCGAAAGGTGGGCCTAGGATGGAAAGAAAAATAGAACATCACAGGTTTAAACTAAGTGTTAACCCGGGTTCAAGCCCAAGACCATGTTCCCTCTGGATAGAGTGGAAATGTGCTTCGGTTAGTGTTTTGACAGAATGGGGGAAAATTGACATTTTTTCCCCTGGAAATCTCCAAATATCCAGTGTATGGTTACCTTCTGGCATTTCCAAAGCTAGTTTGCAGTCTGGGGCTAACCAGCTAGAAGAATTACCTGGGAGTTTGCTGATGGGACAGGCCCCTAGGACCCACCTAGAGGTCTGGGGGTGAGGGCGGGAGGCTTGGATTGTCTGCATTTCCCCCGGAGCTCCCAGCCAGGGAGCCTCTGACCTAGGGCCTTGGAGAAGCTTGGAGCCTGTTAGGCCAAATGCCATGGGGAAGGTTAAGACACTGAATTATGAAACATAAAATAGAGTAGATATTTATGGAAATTAACTCAGATGAGCCCTTCTTCCATGAGATGTGATATTATGATTCTGAGAATCATAATATATTATGATATTATAATATCTCAGCTGAGAAAACTGAGGCTCAGTGAGGTCTTGCCAAGTCTAGGGCAGGATTCAAACTCAAGTCTTTGTGACCCCAGAGTGAATAACCTCCATGCTGTGTTTGATAGGACCACCACAGCCTTTCTCGAACGCTTTCTTGTTCCACATTGATTGAGGCGTGTCTGGGGCTTTCCCAAGTAGGTATTGGAGCCAACTGCACGGCCCGCCACCCACCACCCCAGGGAAAACAGGTTATGTGCACACCAAGGACAGCTTGGCAGGAGGATATGCCATGGAAGGACAGTGCCCACCGTTGTGCCCTGCTGGCAGGGAGCCACAGTTAAGGCTCTCTTGTTGAGGGCAGTGGGATGAGATGTAGCAAAATTATTAAAGTTCATACCCTTGACCTAGCAAGTCTACATCTTAGCATACAGCAGTTTAGCTTTAAAAACAACGATAAAAAACCAAAACAAAACAAAGCAAAAAAGCTCATTTCGGAGTTGTTCATAACAGTGAAATCTGGAGCCAAGAATCCAAACATTTATTTCAAATTAATTGAAATAAATTCTAGTACCTTCATATCACAGGATACTCACTGTCATTTTTTTTTTAAATATATTTTATTGATTTTTTACAGAGAGGAAGGGAGAGAGATAGACAGTTAGAAACATCGATGGGAGAGAAACATCGATCAGCTGCCTCCTGCACATCTCCCACTGGGGATGTGCCCGCAACCCAGGTACATGCCCTTGACCGGAATCGAACCCGGGACCCTTCAGTCTGCAGGCTGACGCTCTATCCACTGAGCCAAACCGGTTTCGGCTACTCACTGTCATTTTTAAAAACTGCATCAGGATAGCATTCAACCACATGGAAAGCTGTTCACAATAGGTTGCCTGCAAAATAAAAAGAAGTTTTAAAGAATTATATAGAGAGTGTGGCCCCATGTTGACAGTGATAAAGACTTTTTTTTTAAAGAAGAAATAAAATTTTAAGTGTTTAATTTTTAATGTCTTGTATTTGTTTCTTGCTTGTATTTTATTAATGTTCCCACAATGACTGTGTTTTACCTTTATGGATAGAAAAAAATCATAGGTTTGTTCAAACAAGACAAAATAAGTGGGGAACAGACTGCCTGAAAGGATTGGGGTAGGGGCGGTACAGGAAGCTGCCGTCCGGCTGCCCTCATACCCCTGCCCTCTGACTGGCTCAGCTCCCTGCACAGTGCCAGGGATTCACCACCTTCTAAGCAGGGGCTCTTGGAGTTGTCCACAGGGATGCACAGACCCTCACATGCTGTTTGGTTACATCATAGGCCATCCGGTCTCCCTGCTCGCAATGAGAGGGTGCTCTTGACACATGTGCGTTGGGCCCTCCAGCCCCAGCTGAGCTAACAGATCCCCAGAAGTGCTTTTTAGGAGAAACCAGAGGGGAAGCTGATGGACTCCCACATGCTAGACAGAAATGGAAATGAACACGTGCTGTTTCCCAGGGTTCAGACAGCAGAGCTGCAGGAACCTTGAACTTGGGCCAGTAGGGTTCCTGAAGGTCATTCATTCCTCTGTGCCAGGCACCCTATCACTCCTGCCCTCAAGGAGACCCCTTCTGGTGGGAGAGATGAGAGATCAGGTGGCCACTCCTGGGTGGTGCTAGATGGGAGGTAGGCACAGCACCCCAGGGTGCACTTGGGAAGGACTCCAACCCCCATTTGGAGGTGCAGGAAGGTGATGCTCAGCTCTGATGGGAGGACAGTGGGGAGGGGCTGTCCACATTCCCAGAGCAGAGACAGGATAGTGTCCTCAGTCTGCATCGCGGGCCATGTGAAGGGATTCTGCAGTCACTTTCCAGGTAAGAGGGCCTGCGGCTCTGTGTCTGGTCGCAGGGCCTTAGGGCCCTTGTCAGGTGACCAGGCAAGAGCTGGGAAGAGCCAGGAGGGGTCGGTGCCTAAGCCCAGGGTCGGGCAAGGCAACTGAAGTCAAAGCCAGGCATTGGGTCTGACCAAGTATCCTGTCTGAGGGGGATGGGCAGAGGGGGAGAGAGGAGGTATGTGTGCAGCTGTGGACAGAGATGGGGAACATGGGAGTGGGGAACCAGCCGCCCTGGAGCAGTGAGGGGGAGAGGGGTGCCGCTGGGAGACAGGCCCCCAGGCGGAGCTGGAGGCAACTGTTCCAGCTGCTGCTACCTCCCCTGTGATTATGGCTTTAGGTTCCTCAGCCTGTGGTGTCGTAGGAGAAAAACCTCTAGGGGCCCAACCAGGCACAATGAGAAAAAAAGGAACAAGAATAAGGACAAGGGTTGGACAGGAGCTGTGTGACATTAAACCTAACAGGGGAGATGGGATATTGCCACTTAATAAACCAGGGCTGGTGATGAGGACCTAAGATGCCTGCACCACCCTGTGACTTTCCCCAAGGATGCGCCTCCCCACCCTCCTGATGCCGCCTCAGTCCCCAGACTGGACTCCCACCTCCCAGGGAGTGTTTCCTTCCAGCTGCACTTGACTTCTATCAGCACAAAGCAACCTCCAACCACCCATTGGAGAAGACCGCCCGCCCCCTGCACTCACTCACTGGCTGGGTCTCTTGTGTCCAGAGCAGCTAACCCTACTGAAAAGGCCTCGGGCATTCATTCTCCTTTATTGTTTTCTCTCCTGCTGCTCCCTAAGAGCAGGACGTGGTCTGTCTTGCTGGTCTTGTTCACCCAGCACTTAGAACGGTGTCTGGCACATAGTATGGCTTTGATTAAAAAAAAATACTGAATGAATGAACAAACAATGAATGAATGAATGAATGAATGAATGAATGGTGATTACGTCTGGAGAAAAAACAAGCTCCAGAATCAGACCCAGGGAGACCTTAGGATTGAGCCCAACTCCATCACTTACCCGTGGGGTAAGCTTTGAGCCCAGTGCCCTGATTTGTAAAATGGGCTATGCAAGGATTGCAGATGTGCAGAGTGCCTAATATAGAATGTGATCTAAGGCATAGCTTTAAAATATTATGGTAAAGAATATGGAGGAGACTTTGCTGTTACACCAGAGATGGAATGACTAAGAGTCTGAAGGCGAGCTGGAGAAGCACCCTACCTCCCCTATCCCCCCCCCCACATGGGTCAGCGAGGGGAGGTGGGAAGGGGGGACAGGAAGGGGGCTCTCTGCTCACAAGAGCAGATGGAGTGAGGTTCTTCAGGGCCAGTCCCTGGCAGGTACCAGAGCAAACTGCATGACCCCCATTGTTGCTCAGTAATGTGCATGTTTCGGGGAGGATGCTTAGCTCATCTCCTCGCCCCCCAGCCCGGGCAGCACCTTTCCGTCTCACTGCGCAGACTACCCTCTTAGAGAAACCAGGCTGGGCATCGTGGCTTCCTGTTCCATTTCTTTCACATGGTGCAGACGACTCTCCGGATATTGCAGTTGAGCTGGGCCTGCAGAAAAAGGGAAAGTTCAGCCAACCAGAAGAGTACATTCTGGAGAAAATGGGAAGAGAGTAAAGACGCAGCTGGGTCCAGGGAAAAGCGATGAGTGAACACCAGGAGCTTCGGGAAGACAGGGGACCTTCCATGAGGTAGTGGGGAGCACAGGACGGTGGTCGGGAGGCCAAGGCTCTGCCACTCGCTGCTGTGTGGCTTTAGGCCAGTGGCTTCCCCCCTCTGGGCTGCAGTGTTCTCAAGTATCAGCTGTTCTCCTTCCTTCTCTATATCATTCACTCATTGATTCAAAAAGAGTTCTCAGGCCTCTGGTTTGTGCTGGGCACTGCTGTAGGTGCTGGGGACTCAGGACTCAGTTAATAATCACCTTCACTGCCATTACCAGCATCATTCTGAGGCTCCATAAGACTAGGCGCTTTATCTGTTGCTCACTGGTGAATCCTCATGACCTGTAACATTCTTGGCACATAGTAGGTGCTCACTATCTATTTGTTGGATGAATGGATAAGTGAATAGAGTTGAATGTGGGACTTGGATAAGGCTCAGTTGTCACCAACTCAAACTCTTTTGGGGGCTTGGCTTAATAGAAATGAGTGGAGGGCGTGGTATAAGATAATGGGAAGGAGCAGGCGCTGTGGCGAACTGAAGAGAACACCTGAGGTAAGGGCTGTCAGTCATTTTCTGGGGTTGGGGTTGGTGGAGAGGAGCACTGTGGTCCACACAGCACAGCCACGGCTCACGGACACCACGAGCGGCCCCTTTGGGGGACTTGATCGCTCCATACATGTCTGGTGAGGACAGTGGCACGAGTCCTGTCCTCGGGACCGAAGTTCCTAGTGTGAGTCACACCGATGTGATTGTGGTCACCTCCCAACCACTGATTAGGTCATGGAAATCCTTCCACCTTAAAAAATCGTGTCATTCAGTGATTCTACATCAGAAGTGGCTCACAGGTACTCCCCACAGCCAACACGTGGTTTGCTTGCCTCACCTGGCTTCTTGTGAAACTTGATCGCTCCATAGTTACCAGGTGAGTGTGCATGTTTGGGAGAGGATGCTTAGCTCATCTCCTCGTCCCCCAGCCCGGGCAGCACCTCACAAGGATGGCTAAGCATCCTCTCCCAAACCAACTGGTGCTGGTTCCAGGTCCCAAGGGTTCAACTCTCAATCTGCACGGTCTCAATAGTCCTGACTGTACCAAGTGCTGCAGGACCAGGGCTCAGAAAACCGTGCCATCAACGGTGCTGAAGGAAGACATGTCCGTTCATGTTCTCCCTCCTGGCAGGTCTCTCTGGAGGAACAGAACAGATTCTCAGAAATTACACACACACACACACACACACACACACACACTAAATAAACAGAAACCAAAGAAATAAAGTGTGACTAGCTTGAGAAACAGGAACATCAGCCTGGGAAGTGGCCAGCCGAGTTAAATGCCGTGACAGAGAAAGGGCTGAGCACGATGCCTCGCGTCTAGAAGGAAGTTTGTTCTTGCCCGGGGTTTGCGTTCTGAAGGCAGCACCTGTCGTTGGCCTTCTTGAGCTCACCCGGGCATCTTTTTTTTAAAAAATTACAATAGTAGGCAAAATGGTCCCCACCACTTAAATGGCTCTACCGCTCTCTCCTCCTGGCCCTGTGCGGTGTGTTTCTGTACGGCATAAGTGCTTATAATGGGAATGTCACACTGACAGGGACCTACCCAACATTAGCTCACCTGCATTTGCCTTCTGTGGTTGCTCAGACAGTGGCATGAGTCCTGTCCTCGGAACCAAAGTCCCCAGCGTGAGTCACACCGATGTGATTGTGGTCACCTCCCAGCCACTGATTAGGTCATGGAAATCCTTCCACCTTAAAAAATCGTGTCATTCAGTGATTCTACATCAGAAGTGGCTCACAGGTACTCCCCACAGCCAACACGTGGTTTGCTTGCCTCACCTGGCTTCTTGTAAAACTTCGGCGATACCTTTGTTTTCTGTTGCTGCTGTAACAAATTACCATAAACTAGTGATGCAAAACAGCACAGATCCATCCTCTTACACTTCTAGAGGTCGAAACCCTGACCCAGGCCTCACGATGCTAAAATAGAGGCTGCGTTCCTTCCCGAAGGGTCCAGGGGAGAATCCGGGTCCCTGCCTTTCCCAGCTGCCGGAGGCCACTCACATTCCTTGGCTTGTGGCCTCCTTCTTCAAACCAGCCACGGTGCGTCTCTCTGAGCCTTTCTTCCACATCCACGTCTCCTGTTGACTCTCTGCCTCCCTCTCCCATTGGTAAGGACCCTGGTGGTTCTACTGGGCCCACTCGGACATTGCAGGATAATTTCCCTGTTTTAAGGCCAGTATGATAGGAACCTCAACTCCCCGTTGCCATGTAACCAAACATATTCACAGATTTTGGTTTTGACATTGATGGCATTTCCTGTGGTGTGTGTGTGTTTTTTAAAAAAAAAAACATAAAATCTAGCGTTTTAGCTACTTATAAGCAAAGATCTGGCACCACTGGGCCCCTTGCACTAGCAGCCTCCATTTTAAATATGGTGACAGTCAGCTGGAACTGCTCCTTGTTTGCCCCAATCCCCACCCCTCTTGATCGTCTTCCTGATGGATGCCCACAGTAAGTTGCCATCTGTCATCATCCTACACTGTTCTTCCTACCAGGCTTGCTTCACGCACTTGCATTTGCCCCTGGCTGATGAGCCTATGAGGTCGCAGTGCCTCTTCTTAATTCTCAGGGAGGCTCAGCTCTACCAGTGCTGCTGTATGTCTACATGAGAAACGTTACAGAGAGGTGTAGGCAATTGATTCCCAGGCACATGTGATACGAAAAAGAAGAGCTTGGTGTTATATGCAACCCAGGGAGCCCACAGCAATGAAGAACTAACTGCTCATCTGGGCTAGTCCCCGGGGAAGAATGAACAAAGCAGACAAGTTCACAACAGTGGGAAATGCCAGAAAGGATCACTTTCTATGGTGTGGCTCCGTCTTGCAATTTTACTTCACCGAATCCTCACAACCGCTCAGTGAGGTTGATGCCATTTAACCTGCCTCATCCCCCTCTGGAAACTGTGACACAGGGAAGTCAACTAAGCTGCCCAAGGTCACACGGCGGGATTGGAACATGTGATTCTGACTCCAGAGTCTGAGTCTCCACTCCTATAGTTCTATCTGTAGAAGGAGAGAGTTGTCTGCGGTTTGGGGCTTCTGAGGAGCTGCACTTGGGAAGAGAAGCTGGACCAGAGGAGCATTCCAGCAGGTCTCCGGAATGAAGCCGAGTCCCTCTGAGTTCCCAGGTTCACACAGGCGGCCACTGACATGGGAACAAAGGGCCTGTGGCAGAGGATGCTGCAGCTCAGGGGAATGTGGGCCTTGGAGTCACCTACACGAGAGATCCTAAATCAGCACCCAGGCAATCAGGGTACGTGTTGATGCCTGCAAGGGGGCCTGAAACTGAGTAACAGACAGCAAGGAACAACGGTGGAGGTGAGGAGGAGGGAGAGAGGCTGGTTGTGAGAATCGGGCATTTCTCTTGGCTTTTTAAATATGTATTTTTTTATTGATTTCAGAGAGAGGAAGAGAGGTAGAAACATCAATGAGAGAATATCATTGATCGGCTGCCTTCTGCACGCCCGCCACTAGGGATCGAGCCTACAACCCAGGCATGTGCCCTGACCTGGAATTGAACCATGACCTCCTGGTTCATGGGTTGATGCTCAACCACTGAGCCACACCGGCCGGGCCTCTTGGCTTTTCACACATTAAGTTTAGAGCTGTGAACCTGTGAGCCTCCCCGGTTTAAGGAAAAGCAGCCCTCCAGTTCCAGTAAGGGCCGGATATGGCGCTGCTCTGAGGAAACCCATTATGTAGCTGGGACTTAGCAGCAGCTGGGCTGGTGTCTATGTGCTCAAATGCAGCCCCTCCTGAGTTACTTGGGGCTCCTGCCCCTGGCAAATGGATTCTGATTTGTTTCTAAATGCAAATAGAGTCACCGCGTGCCAGGTGGGTGAGGATGGGGAGATGAGACCTTGCAGGGGAAGACTGACCACAGCCCCAGGATAATTCTGGTGAGAACTGTGTGATTCATGTGCCTGTATGTCCCCATTTGCCAGTGATGGCCCCGGACTATGCCTGCTGACCTGGCACGTCATTAATAGGGCACCTTCCACTTTCAAAAAGTCCCAGCTTGGCTGATAACATAGACGGTCACCAGAACAGGACCATGCTGGCAGCCTGATCTTGGGCTTCCAGCTTCTAGAACTGGGAGAAATAAATGTCTGTTGTTTATCGGCAACCTGGTCCATGGTATTTTGTTACAACAGCCCAAACAGACAGGTTGCAAGGGACAGAACCCAACTCTGCCAACCGAGTCATAAGGTAACTTGTCAGAAGGACACAGGGGTATTCCCACACCACAGAGGACGGTTTTCACTAGCCAGACAACTCTAGGGGTCCCCACAGCAGAGCAAGCAGGCTTCCTCGGGGACCCAGACTGGAAGGAATGAGCGCTGGCCTTTCTCTCCCCTCGTATGACTCCCCTCCCCCACCCTGGCCTCCCATCCCCACTCAGCCCGACCCAGCTGAGCCATCCCCCAGAGTGGGTGGCTCCCTACATTCAGTGCGCATTTGAGGGGTTCAACTCAGTGAGCCTGCACCACTAATCCTGTACTAGAATTGCTACACTGGCTTTTTAAAAGCTCTTTTTAAAAAAAAAAGTATTTTTTTCATTGATTTCAGAGAGAAAGGGAGAGGCAGAGAGAGATAGAAATATCAATGATGAGAGAGAATCATTGATTGGCTGTCTCCTGCATGCCCCCTACTGGGGATCATGCCTGCAACTGGGGCGTGTGCCCTTGACCGGAATCAAACCTGGGACCCTTCAGTCCACAGGCCAAACCAGCTAGGGCTTAAAAGCTCTTTTTAAATGTTTATTTATTTATTTATTTTCCCCAAAATGATTTTAGAGAAACATCGACTGGTTGCCTCCCCTATGCACCCAGACTGGGGATCCAGCCCTCAACTTGGGCATGGGCCCCGAATGGGAATCAAACTGGAGACCTTTCAGTGCCTGGGATGACGCTCAGCTGAGAGCCACACAGGCCAGGACCTGTTTTTATCTTTTATTTTTAATTAGAGAAAAACCAAGAATCACTTTTTACAAAAACTCAAAGGCAAAATATCCTTTCTCTTATAGCCTAGTAAGTATGGCACGACCTGTTCTAGGTAAATACTGGCTAGACACCAAGTAAACTTTCCCTCCTTGGAAACCGCATCTCTCAGTGGAAAGAGTCTTAGCGTCAGACAGGTCTGGTTTCAAACTGCATTCCGCCTCTGATGATCTGTGAGCCCTTGGACGAGCATTTTTCCTCCCAAGCTTCACTCCGTGATCTGTGAAATGGGGATGCACACTTCCATCTTCCTTTCACAGAGCGGTCAGAGGATTACAGGATATAATAGGTATGAGAATCTAGCATTTATTTTCCCCAAACCCTTGAGGCCTCCTGGAAGGGTTGGGTAGACAAAGGACGTGTTTTCTAGATGCATCCTCTTCTCCCCAAACCCCTACCCCGCTCCTTCTAGGGGACTCACTGTCTTTGTCCCCCATTCCCTCCACACTGCCAGCAACACACTCACGGCAAAGCCCTGACACTGGCGTACTGTGAGGTCTAAGGAGCTGGTGAGCCCAGCAAGGGGCCCCTCCTGGGACAGTGTACTGGGAGATGCACTCTGTCCGGGTCAGAAGTCCACAAGGTCAGGTGAAACCCGGTGGGCAGGGCACGGATATTTTCAAGGCAGGGAATGCAGCCAACATCAGGGGCTCCGCGGGTGGTGACGACACCGCCAGCACCAGGCCACAGGTGAAGCAGGAAAGTCCAGACCCAAAGTCATCCACTCAGTGACAAGCCAAGAGGAAGGGCCAAGTCATACAAGTAGAACAGACGGAAAGCCCCCGGCCATGAGCGGGCATCCTACCCCGCATCTCTGAGCTGTGGGAACTCGGGCAAGTGAATGCCAGTCTCGGCATCTGTAAGACTGGAGCATTGCTGTCTCCTCGCAGGTCCACACGCAGGGCTTTTGTGAGGATCAGTCGTGCTAAGAGGCAGAAAGAGCTGGACCCACGCTGGGCTGCTGGGCTTGCTGGTCAAACCTCAGCCTCATCTTAGGGGTACACATGTGCTTTGGGGCCCATAGCTCTTCCTTGGAGGTGCAGCCGGAGGAGGCCACAGTCGCCTCTCTGGGCTGCAGGTAACATTGTTTTTGCTTTTCTTGCACCCACCCTCCCCTCCCACCCCTCTGCCCTCTCCAGCTTGCCTGGAGGAGGAGGGGGCAAGCCTTTTCCTCTTCTATCGAGCTGAGAAGTCTGCCTCCCCCTCCGCTGCCCCCTGCCCACACCCCACCCACCCTCTCGGGCCTGGGGGGTTTCCCTGGGAGCAGAGAGCTCTCTGAGGATCCTCTGCCCGAGTCAAAAACAGGGCAGGCGAGAGAGGGAGGCTGGCAGGAAGTCCAAATAAGCACTTCCTCCACCCACCCTGAACTTCGGAGGTGCCTCAGCTCAATCAGAAGAGAGAGAGAGAGAGGATGAAAAACATATGTTTTTTGAAAAGATTGAAATTGTTAACTCTGAGGAAGTGGAAAATATTGCTCCTCGAATTCTGGCCTGTGGCAACCGGTTCATCCTCTGTCATGCTTATCCCAGGACGGGGCAGGGGAGGGGAGGACTGTCCAGTCTGGGAGGGAGGAGGGTCTTGGTGGCTGACAGGAGACAGGGCAGTGTGGCTGGCACGAGGCCCTCCCCCACCTGCCACCCCACAGCCTCCCGGAGCGCCGGTGAGGACGGGGATGCCGCACGCCAGGCCCATCCTCGGGGCACACGGCTCTGAGGCCTGCACCCAATGCTGTGCCTTCGCCTGTGGCTGCTGGTGTGTAGAGCTGCCCTGCCAGGGCGCAGCTGGGACCCCTTCTTCCCTGGTGGCTGCAGCTTTGCCATCCAGAGGATTCCACCGGGTAGATGGTGCTTCCATTACCAGCCTCAGGGGATGGAGGGGAAAACAGTCCCCTCTCTGTGAAGGTGACTGTCCTCGTCCCCTCTGCAGGCAAACCCGCACAGGCCCAGAGAAAGTTCCAACAGCAGCAGGAGAGGCTGGGGTGAGCCCGTGGGGACGCGCTCTCTGCAGTCCCCAAGTTGGCCCCTCCATGGGCCCCGTGCCGCCGCCTTTTCCTCTGTCCTCCAGCCAACACCCTCTTTCAAACTGAATGCGAAGTAGCCCATCCTCCCACCTACCTCCTCACTCCATAGGCATTTCTCCTCAGAAGGTCAACACATGGTCCCCTCCAAGGTCCCTACTTTCCACTCTATCAGGGTCCCTGAGTGCTCTTCCTTCCCCGCCCCACACACAGGCCGAGACTCCCAGGTCTCTGTTAATGACCTGTCTTTCTCTCACCTTAAAATTGGCTGGAGAAGGCATTTATCCCCCCCGCCCACACACACACACGGATTCTGCTGTGGGTTAGCGGGAACCAGAGGGACCCTCAAGTCTGGACGGGGTGGGGTGGGGCAGGAGGATATTGGGGTGAACCCCCTCTGGTTGCAGTGTGCTGCACCTACATCTCTTTTTGTCCCTAATATTGAGATCTCCAACTTATCACTCCCTGCAAGTATTGTGTGTTTGTCCACAGGCCCTGATGCACTTTTAAGATGCCTGTCCCGTGCACCCCGTCCCTGTGAGCTTGCATGATGGTGCTGTTACTGTGCTCAGGGTCTATTTGACCCTGTCCTAAACCTGAGGTGCAGATTCCAAAGCCTAAGAAGGCCTCTGCTAACCTATCAGTTTGCTTCTTTATGAGTGTGGGGCTTCTTTAGCTGGCTGGGAGAGAGAGGGAAAGGGGAGGGTCCCCCACCCCACCCCAGGCCACAGCTGCTCCCTGCTCCACTCTGCTTCATGTTTGAGGCCAAGACCGGTTCTCTTTAGAGGATGGATGTGAGTTGGCCTGGCCTTCACGCTGCAGCATCCCATCTGCCATGGGCTGTACCCATAGGCTGCGATTGTCCCTGTCCATTTTACAGCTGTGAAGCCTGAGGCTCGGCCAATGAGCCAGCCTGCACAGGGTCACGCTGGTCCTCCTGACCCTCTCCCCCCACCCAGGACTAACTGCCCCTGCCCCTGGGCCTTCTGGAACCATCTGGCCAGAGACAGGAGATGTGAAACTTGTGAGCATTGGGAAATCCCCGAGGAGAGGGAAGAGGAGAGGCTCCAGACCGGAAGCAAGCAGCTTCCCCTGGTGTCACCTGCTCCCGCCTGCCCAGCTGCCCCTTCTGAGAGGTGGGCATGGGGCCGTATGGGGAGGGTACCAGAGGCCTGCCTCGTGGAAAGGGCTGTATCCTCTCAGCTTGTCACTATTGACAACCTACATTGCTCTCCATGGAGACAGGCAGGTAGGGTGGAAACTATGCAGGCTCCTGAGACAGAGCTGGGTTTGGATCCCTCCTCCAGCTTGGACAGTTTACGTAGCATCTCAGATCCTACGTGGCACCGAGGTAAAGGACTCAGAGGGGTCGGTGGCAAGTAGTTTTACCTCTCAGAGCCTTGGTTTTCCCTTCTGCGAAGGAGGCATAATTGCACCAACAATTCGATAAGAGAATTAGTGCAAAGTCCTCAGCCCTCCAAGCACCTAGGAGGGACTCCTGGTGATTCTCAGTGTCATCACCACTGTCACCAGCTTTCCTGACTGCTGTGTCCCTCCTCTGCAGGGGCTCCATGGATTGTCCATCTTGGCCACATTTAGTGGATAATTCTTCCCCCAAAGCCTAATATTTAGCTGTATCTTATTTCTAACGCTTGCAGATTTTTATTCTCCTGACTGGGGGGTGAACATCATCTTATATAATAAAAGGGTAAGATGCAAATTGACCTTAAAGGCGGAACTACCAGAACAACCGCTCAACCAGTCACTATGAGGCGCGCTGACCACCTCTTGGTCCCTTCCCCCGGCATCAGGCTCTGATCACCCGATGGCAAACGGGGTACTGGGGGTGGGCAATGGCAAGGGGCAGGGCTGGCTGTGGGCAGCCTGGGAAGATGGCCCTGATCACAGGCCAGGCCTGGGACCATACCCACGCACGAATTTCGTGCGTCGGGCCTCTAGTTAAAAATATTGCTTCTACTTTTAAGGATGATCTTGAATGTTCCTTTCCCCAGGTAGGGAGTGTTTTATTTGCTCATGAAGTACACACACACACACACACACACACACACAAAATGCCTTCCCTCTATTCCACCTTCCAAGGCCCTGCGTAAGTCGCAGCTCATTCCACAGCATCTTCTTTGATCACTCTACTTGGAAGTGATCTCTCTCTCTCTCTCCCTCTTTTCAAATGGCTGCTCTTCCGGTGATTTGAAAAGTGAGGCAACCTCTCCCACTGTGGCTTTTGCAGAGCACGGCCAGTGACTGAGCGCTCTCAGGTCCAGGCCCTGTGAGGAGCGCTTGGCTTGGGCTGCCTCGATGGATGCCCCAGCTCCCTGTGAGGCGAGGTTGCGTGGGCCACATCCATTAAGGTGCTGGGCCTGGGAGGAAATGCAGATGACACCAAAGCTCACCGTGACCTGGGAGGCTGGTGCATCACAGTGACGGTGGGGCCCTTAGAATCTGCATGAGATGGAAACGGTGCATGGCCACAGCTACCCTGGAAAAGCTGGGGGAAGGCATCACCTCGGGGACAATGCAGCATCATTTGGGAAGTGCAACAGAGCTGGTTCTCTCCTCAGCATCGGAGCTGATGGCCGTGTGTGTGTGTGTGTGTGTGTGTGTGTGTGTGTGCGCGCGCGTGTGCACGCATGCACAGAGAGTAGATGAAGCCATAAACTTGTGTTTAGAGACTACGATGTAGCATAAATATATTTAACAACAAAGCTCTCAGACTGTGAGAAATGCACAGAATCTGACAACATCCACAGAAGCAGCAGATTCCCCTCTCTGTCTCGAGGCCACTCTAGGGAATGTGTCCTTTGGATGGAATATACGGAGGAAGAAATAGTGAATAGAATATATGGCAGCATCAGTATCATTTTTTTCTTTTAATTTTTTCCCTTTAAGTGAGTCTAGTTAAATGCATCTAAGTTTCATGTGCCCGTGAAGCAATGCCTCTGTTTTCCTGTTTTACAGACATGGGAACTGAGATTCCTAGATCTTAACACACTGCGGATGGATCATGAGAATTCGCACTTCATATTACACAGTGTTTTACAAAGTATCCTACTTTAAAAAGATATTAGCTTGTAAGAACATATAATAAATAACTTCAAAATGCAACGGGTATCTAATTTTAAAGCGTGCCTTTAACATTGATGTAAAACGTTTTTTGTACTCGTTCAATAGAAACTTACCTGGCCACTGGGTAAAGCTAGCAATACAGCTACTGGTCCTCAACGTGTTAAGTCCTACCCACGGTGCACGGCATGGAAACCATCATATGAGAAATCAAGCGTAGTCTGGCCCATGCAGCCCCTCTCTCAGCGCTGGGCCCTGGCTCACCCACTCACGCACAGAGAACCCTCTGGCAGTAACTCTAAGGAGGCAGCTGAAGAAATCTCGACTTTATCCTTGCAGGAGTGGGCAACCTTTTTTTCTGCCAATGGCCATTTGAATATTGATACCATCATTCATGGGCCATGCCAAATTATCAACTTAAAAAACTAGCCTGCTATATTTGGTAAAACATTTAATTAACTCACCCTAGTGCCTTGGCGGGGTCAGACCAAATGATTTCTCCGGCCTTATACGGCCCGTGGGCCGGACGTTCCCCACCCCTGCTAGAGAGACCGAGGGGTGGTTGGAAAACATGAAAAGGCCCTGCTGCTTCCCCCGGCAGTTCACTGATGTGGGAGATTGTCTATATTTTAGGTCAACTGTCAAAAGAGATTTTCAACTGCAAAGACCCAGGCCAGCAGGAATGTGGTGTAGACTTTTGGGTGCCAGGAGTTTTAACAGAAACGTACTTGAACTCACCCTGGGGTCCATGTCCCCTTCATGCCACTCCCACTGGGCTGGGTGGCTGGCCTTGGGGAATTACCACCCGTGGCTCGCTCGGCCTCTCCAGCGGGGAGCTGGCTTCCTTGTTTACTTATTTAGGGCCCAGCAGAGGAAGTGGTAAAGGAAACTTGCTGAGTCGTTTTCTGAGAAGAGACCATATTTGTTCGCGGAGGAAGCGTTGCTTTCTGGGATCTGGCTACGGCAGAAAAGACGTTGGCTCCAACAAGGCTGCTCCAGAGGGTAACCGGGTGTGGGAAGAGCCAAGGACACCCCCACGCTCTGGATTGGGGTTCTCTGTCCATGGGTGCCGCACCCATGCTCAGCTTGTGAGCGTCCTCCCCGGAGAGCAGCCATGGCCTTGAGAAATGTGCCCTTCCGCTCTGAGGTCCTGGCCTGGGACCCCGACAGCCTCGCAGACTACTTCAGGAAGGTGAGCCTTGCTCTTTGGTGGTGGGGGGCTGGCAGTGCTCTCGGGGATGGGGGGCGGCTGGACAGAGGCTTGAAGGTGGAGTCCAGGCAGAACGCAAAAGGCATGAAAGATAGCAGCGAACGTCCAGCCTCGCAGCCACCTCACCAGTTGGGCAAGTACCATTAGATATGCCTACCCCACCGAGTGTTCCCACAGTAAGATCGGGGGAGAAGGCAAGTCCTCCAATGAATGTGTACCTACTGTGTGCCAGGGCTTGGGCTTGTGCTCTCCAGGCACTGTCCCATCTCACACTCTCCAGGACTATTTAACAGGGTCTGTCCCCGGGCTCAGCTGCAAAATCAGCGCAGGGAGGTTAAGTGGCCCAAAGCCCCAGGGACTACATGTGACAGAGGCAGGATTCCGGTCTGTCGCCCGTCTGGTTTCAAAGTCCAAGCTCTGAGATGCAGAACTGCTCTAACCCCTAGTGAGATCAAGGCTCCTTATTAGAAAGGGAGAAGCGGTGTCCTGGGCGGGGGAGGGGAAGGCCGCGATGAGCCGTGCCCGAGGCAGCCGTCCTTGTTCATCACCCTGACGGAGGGCTCCTCGCGCCCTTACATGAGGCAGCATCTCCTTGGAGCTTTATGAGGGTCTTGCCAGGCAGGTCAGAAAACTGGTATGAGCCCAGGTTACAGCTGGGGAAACTGAGGCTCCTGCAGAGGAAGAGGCTCAGCCAGGAGGGCCAGAAGTGAGCTGTGGCAGAGCTGAGACCAGAAGGCTGTTGTCCTGCTTTCTAGCATTGGAGATGCTTGAAGATCCCCACGCTTCGTCATCTGCTGGTGGGACCACAGGTCGCTTAGCGGCTTCAAGCCACATGACTCAGGGATATTCTCTCCCTGTCCAAGGGATACGGTGTCTTGTGAGGGACATTTGACCCCTTTGCACCTGCCCCCAAGGAGGCTGGCCTCAGATTCGGTTGAGACTCCAGACCGTCATACAGATGACATTTTAAAGCCGAGGCCTGAGAGATCATCTAAGCCCACGCTCTGCTTTCCCTGGGGTAACACAAGCTCCCGGGGTCACACAGCCAACCCTGGGGTCTGTGTGGCCCCGAGGCGTTTACTGTCACACTGCTCTTCCCCGACCTCAGGAAGAAAAGTCGGAAAATGTTGAATCAGGTGTGGCATGATGGGGACCCGGCCCACGAACCCTGCTGCTGCTGCTTTTTGTGCATCTCCTTCCTGTTCTTTTTCCCTCTAAAAGGTCATCTCAACTTAGGTCTCAGCATCGTGGTTGCAAAGATGGTTGGGAAAACTGACTTCTGAAGGCCATTTCTACGTGTTTTTTCTTAAACGTAGACAAAATGAAACAGGGCACCCGGTGAAATTTGCCAAGATCTCTATCAAGCAGCACGCTAGCTCAGTAAAGAAAGGAGAGAAGGATTGCGAATTAGGGAGGGAAACCAGGGGGCAGGCCGGGAAGCACAGATAGACTCCATCTCCAACGTGAGAAGAAGAATGTACAACCCAGCCCAGCCACAGAAGAACCCATGGTCGAGTTCCCAGGGCACAGGGAGATGGGCCCCAGGCCAGGGCTGATTCAGGGAGAGGTCTCTGCCTGAGCTGGGGCGAGGGAGAGCTTTCTTCTTGGAAATCCCTCACCCCGGGTCAAGCCCACAGCACCAGCATAAAAGGACCGAAGGGGGGAATGAGGAGACTGCGGGGCCTCTGTGACCTGGAAGTCCCCCCAGAGACACAGATAAACACCCTTCAGATCCTGAGCACTTCAGTCCCCCCGAGAGAAAATACCAAACGGGGATGGATCTTAACCATCAAATCTCCTATTTAAAACCCTGATTGGCCAGCACAACTTCTAATGAAGCCGTGATATCAGGTCCCCTTGGAGCTACCTCCCCAGCCAGCTCTGGAGGCAGACATACCTCGGTTTGAATCCTGATTGTGCCACTTGCTAGCTGGGTGACCTTGCCTTCGTTACTTGACCTCTCTGTGCCCCAGTTTCCTCACCAGTATAATAGAGATACTAACAGTAACTAACCTCATGGGATTGTTGGGAAAATTAAAGGAAGTAACGAATGTGAGGCATTCAGCAGAGAGGGGGCAGTTGATGATCGAGCTTCCATTTTTCCTGCTCTAGTTGCTGGCCCCAAGCTGGGAGCCCAGGCCCAGGCAGACTGGCAGGTTCTTGAGTCTTATTGTCTCAGCTACACAAGTAGCTCATCCTCTGTCTGGAATGCAAGCCCCCAAGGAGGACTTAGGCCGTGGTCTGTACTTCTTTAACCCCTCCAATTCCTTTTGACTTGGGCCATGCAGTAGAGAAGGCACTGGCTCAGAGCCATGAGTTCCTGTCCCAGCTGTGTTCCCAGCTCACTGTGTGATGTTAGGCCCCAGACTTAGGCCTCTCTGGGCCTCGGTTGTCCCATCTGCAGCACCAGGTACCTACTCTAGACCAGCGCCAACTAACACTGGGTGCTCATAAAAGCCACATAAGTATTTGCTAAAAATATAGATTCTAACCCCCAAGCCCAGATATTGTTAGATCAGAATCAAACTCCCAGGCAGGCCCCAGTCTGCAAGGATGTCTGTCTATCTAGAGTTGAGGTCAACATTTTGCAAAATCGGAGGTTCATCTGACAACGATGACAGTGAAAATGATGAATTAAAGGCAGCTGACTCTTCTAAGAACCACTTACAGCTCAGAGCATGTAGATAAGAGGGATGCTCAGGGCTCCTCGGATGCTGCTTGCTTTCCACACTGATCTCTAAATCAGCTTCTCCTGAGCTTTTTAACATTCATCCTACCCTTCCAAGCCAAGAGGTTACAACAAGTGTGTTTACTTCTTAGTCTTGTCGGCCATAAGAAAAGATCACGATTTTAAATCTGTGCCCAAAGAAGGCTGCCACAAACTGTGACACACTTGTAAGGAGAACCTAATTTTCTCAAGGACAAACATTGAACCTTAAATACTCCAACCCTACACATCAGATTGGAGATATTCCCAATGCCAATTCATATGCTGTTGAAGACAAGGTAACACAGATACCTGATAGGATTGTTGATTGATGTGACTCTTTAGGAAAGCAACCGAGACCCTCAAAATGATCATCCCTGTTAATCCTATAACTCTATTCTGAGACTCTAACTTAAACAGTTTCTCTTAACACATTACGCACCAGTAGTTTTATTGCTAGCTTTACCCAGTGGCCAGATAAGTTTCTATTGAACGAGTACAAAAATCGTTTCACAAAGTACCATACTTTAAAAAAAGATATTAGCTTGTAAAAACATGTAATACGTAACTTCAAAATGCAATGGGTATTTAATGTTAAGGCGCGCCTTTAACATTTATGTAAAACACTGTGTAATGTGAAAACACGAGGATGCTCGTGACCCACCTGCAGTGTGTTCAGTAGAAGAAAATGAAAATGCAAAGAATGGCCATGATGTCCTCTAATATGATCTGGATGTGTATTAAGTTGCACTTAAATTTGCTCACTTTACTTATGGCTAAGTTATAATGTTATTAACAAATACGGGACCATTCCTGACGTTAAAAGCTTGATCTGAAGCCTGGCTGTCGCCTCTGTCACCTACTCCCCGTGGAGCTTCCTACAGGTTACTTGACTCTCTGCGCCTTTGGCTCTCCATCTGGAGAAGGCCAGGATGAAATTACTAAGATTGGTTTAAATACTAAGGACAATGCCCGCCATAGAGCAAGCGTTGGATAATTTCCAGCAGTTGCTCTTATCATTATTGGAGCAGCAGTTTGGTAAACAATCTAAATGTTTAGCAACAAGAGATCAATGAAACTAATGTTTAAAATAAATTTGCAATAACACGAGGCAGTGCTTATATCGCCTGAGGGTAATTTTGAGAAAAAGCCAGGCTCACAAGATTGAATATAAATTATAACCTCAATTATGTTTAGAAGTATGCTCAGAGTGAAAGCATTGAAGGAAACACACAGCCATGTCCACGGAGCTTGTCTTTGGGTGGCGAGACAATGAGTGCTATTTATTTTCTTCTTCCTGATCCTCTCCTCTTGCAGAGTAGCCTTGAAGGCCTCTCTTTCTTAGGGGTTGGCCCCAAAGCTTTCGACCGAGGCAAGTTCTCCATTTCACAGAGTCCCACGGGATTAGTGAAAGCAGGGCTGAGGTGGGGACGGGCCCTCTGTTAGACAGGGGAGGGAGCGGGGAGTCTGGCTAGCCACAAGTACCACAAATTGCTGAGCTTCTGGGCCAGGCAAGGGAGGGGAACCAATGGCATGAGCCTGCCACTGACAGCACCTTCCTCCCCTCTTTGCAGCTGAACTACAAGGACTGTGAAAAGGCCGTGAAGAAGCATCACATCGATGGGCCACGGTTTTTGGTAAGTGCTGCTGGTCCGACACATGGAGACCGAGCTGTTCTGTACTTTAACCAATGGCTGCAGGGTCCATTGATCCTTGAGGATGCCCAGGATCAATGCCTGTCTGCAGGATCCCCATACAACCTTTTGCCTTCTTCAGAGGTTTTGTATGAACCCCTCTCTCATCACCTCTCAGGATCCTCCTATTTAGGGTACCTCCCACATCTTTCACTGATACCAAGGTACATTCCAAAGTCAGAGTATAAAGAAGAAACCCAATATAGTTAAAACCACACACACACACACACACCTTGAAAATCTATTCAAATACCACCCACACTTTGAGAAATCCAAGTCCAAGGGAGAAAAGACCATCTGGGATGGAGAACAGGAGGATTCTTTTTTCCCATCTCTCATTCTGGGGTACATGCTCATGGAGTGGAATAAAGAGTGGGAGCACCCTCATTATTTCAATGACATCTCTATTTCTTGCTACTAAGTTCATGGTTTTGTGCCAATTAAACACATGGGCTATGGCTCTCTCCACTCCACTATGTTGCATACCACTTCAAGTGGAGACTAAGATGTATCTGCATATTAAGGACTAAGCCTTTGACTGGAAGGGATGCAGATCTAATGGTGGAGACAGAGGCATTGGGTGCTGGTTGGGGATGTGGTCTGAGCATTTCCCCTGAAATGACACCTTTGCCAATGGGTAAGAGAGACCCTGACTACATAAATGCATCCCCAAGCTTCTTGAATCCTTTCAGTGATGGTGAGCTCACTACTACCTATAGCCATTGTCCCCTTTCTGGGCAGCACTGAAGTCTCAGGCTGAGACCAGACCTCTGTCCCTATGGGTCTGAGTTTTGCTTTCGTGTGTCATGTAGGACATGTTTATTCACTGACCCACGTACATAATTTCATTCATTGACCCATCCATTCATCAGACAAGCATTTCCCTGAGTTCTTTTTACACACCAGTCATTCCATGTGCTGGGAATAAGGGATGGTTAAGGTGTGACTTCTGTCTTCCAGAGGCTAGTTTTAGCGCAGAAAGGGATCTTCAGGCAGGCTCCCACCACCTCGTTTGCAATTGAGGAATAATGCACAGGGGTGTGATGGGATTTGTTCAAACGCACACACTTAGCAATTGGACTCAAGTACACATTTTAATGCAGCCTAATACTGCATGAGTTTTTAACAATGCTATTTCTCCATACTGAGCTTTTCCCCAGTAGAACTCCTGGAGTTTTGTTGTTATTGTTGTTCTTGCAAATTACTGCTAAACCCAAATGTTCCCATCTGGCGCCTTTAGCACTGAGAACAGAGACCTACTGGGGCTGAGTGGGGAAGGGGTGAGACATCTGTGAGGACGGTCCTGATGCCCTAGCTCACCTTGCATAAACACTTGCCCGCTGAGCGTCCCCAGCTCCCTCCTCTGTTAACCAGCACGTTGGACTGGGTGGTGGTCCCTTCCAGCCTGTGGGTCTCCCAACACTCCCCGGGGGAGTTCCAGGCCTGTGAGGACCTGGTTGTTTCCTGGGTTGAGAAATGGTATCTGAGCCACTTGGTCACCTCTGCTCCAATATCTGGGACCTGCAGCCCCGCTGCATATTCTGCTCATTCTATAAATAGGGAAGGGGAAGGAGGGTGCTCAGAGCCCGGAGAGCAGGAAGCAGAACCCGGTGCCTGCCCCGGCAGCCGGAGTACTGAAAGGCAGCTTCTGTTGAAATCCACCCTCCACCCCAGGCGCTCTGGATACAACTTGGGCTCTGATCTGAGCTCTGTCTCTTATCTATCACTCCTTCCAGCTTTATAGTATCCAGGGCCATTCTCCATTGAAGGCAGAGTGAAAGGCCCCTGTGGTGTGTTCTTCCCTCCCTCCCTCCCTCCCTCCCTCCCTCCCTCCCTCCCTCCCTCCCTTCCTTCCTTCCTTCCTTCCTTCCTTCCTTCCTTCCTTCCTTCCTTCCTTCCTTTATTCTTCTGCAGCACAGGAGCTACCAGGTTTCTCAGATCTGTTTTGCTACCATCTTGTTTCCTTGTGAGAAGGGTGAGACCCTGTCTTTCCTCCCAGTTCCTGGCCCTGTTCTGAAGGGCCCCCTCTTCCCTAACATTTGCTGCTCTGTCTCCAGCACGCTCACATCCACCTTCTCCTTCCAGAAGGTTGAAGAAAAGGAAGACGTGTGCTTAGGGAGGTGTGTGGCTGCACGTAACAGGAACACAATCACAGCGGCTCAGACACATCGGGGTTTATCTTTCTCAAGTGGTAAGAAGTTCAGAGGTGGGCACTCGTGGCTGGTGAGCTGCCGAAGGAAGTCATTGAGAACCCAGGCCCCATCCAGCTTATGGGAAAAGCCTACGGCTTCTGTCCTAATGGCTGCAAGATGGCTACTCTGTCTCTAGGCATCACATCTGCATTCCAGGCAGGAAGAAGCGGGGGAGGGGTGGGGGGCGGCAAAGAGTAAAAGATGCAAAAGTGCATGGGGAATGCATCCTCCTTGTTTTCAGGAAAGCAGTAACTTCTAGAAGCTCCACCCAGTAGGTCCAGTTCATCACAAATATTATTTCTTCCTTCCTTCCCTTCTCAGTAGGCCTCATTATCTCTCCGGCCATATGTGACCTCAGCCATGTGCAAGAGAGTCTAGGGCAGCGGTTCTCAACCTGTGGGTCGCGACCCCTTTGGCGGTTGAACGACCCTTTCACAGGGGTCACTTAAGACCATCCTGCAGATCAGATATTTACATGACGATTCATAACAGTAGCAACATTACAGTTATGAAGTAGCAACGGAAATAATTTTATGGTTGGGTCACAACAGGAGGAGCTGTATTTAAAGGGCCAGAAGGTTGAGAACCACTGGTAGGGTATTGCGTATTTTGAACAGGACACCGTTTGTTGCCCTGAACGAAATGCAGGTCCTGTCAGTAAGGAAGAGAGAATGGACACGGGGCAGATAAGCATCAGTGTCGCTCGGGCCACGTCGTCCCTCCACGTGGGGCCAATCTGCAGCTTTCCTCGCTCCTCTGCCCCTCTGGAGGATACACTCAGCATAGAGTCATATTCCCGCAAAGCCACAAGTCTACCTCTGAGTCATCGTACAAGTAGCCCGGAGTTTGCCGAAGGTGTTTGAAGGAGGTGGGGGAAGGGATCACATCACGTAGCAAAACTGCCCAGTAAACACCTCTCGTCTTTCCTTCCGGTTCCTGGCCCTGTTCTGAAGGGCTTGCTCTTCCCTAACATCTGTCTCCAGCCATGCTCACCTCCACCTCCTCCTTCACTCTCTTCCCGGGGTCCCCTCAGCATATGACCCCGGTTAGCCAACCCGAAGGTGCTGGCCAGCCGCCTGGAACTTAGCCCCCAGGAGGCCCTCCCTCATCATACCGCACTCTGGACACGAGTCCTAGTACATCCCTGGGAGGGGTGGGGTTTGGCAGAGGAGACACCACTGCTCAGTGATATTGAAGAAGATGAAGATGAAGAAGAGAAGTTAAGAAGTTTAATGGAAAGCCTGATTTTTCTCAAGAATCTTGGCAGATGCCTGTCCCAACCCTGCTGCAGGGTCTGATGAGGGGCCTGCCTGGCTCCAAGCTCCCGCCAGGCTCTGGCCTCAGTCGGAACGCCAGTGGGGCCCCTTTGGCTCAGCGTTGGTTCTACAGAAAGTGTGCCCACCCTCTTCTTTTCTCTTCCCAATATTGCACCCCTGCCTCTCCTTCACCCTTCCAGCCACCTTCTCTCACCCTCCTCCCCTCCAACATAGGCTCCCCGGACCCTCAAAGGGCTCGGACATGGGAGGAGGGAAGCTGATAGGAAGAACTTTGACTACAGATGTTCCGTCACCTACAAGCTGAAATTCCCGTAACCCCCTAAGCCTCAGTTCCTCATCTATAAAATGGGGTTCCTATAATACAGAGTGGATGTGAAGATTAATCAAGGTGCTATAAGGCAGAGGTCCAGTTCATCACAAATATTATTTCTTCCTTCTTTCTCGTCTCAGTTCCCTCAGGAAAGCCTCTGTCACGTCCCCACATCTAGAGAATTCTATCAATAAGCCTGGTGAAAGAGGCTTTTGGGGTGCAGTGGTGGCATGAGGCCCAGATTCCTTCTGCAAGTCGGCCTCTCACAGCTGCTCAGCTCATACAGAGATTGAGGGGCCCTGAAGTCTGGGGTCGGAGCCTCAGACGGGAAGAGGTCATAACATGACAGATTCAGCCCACCAAACAAATTCTGTCTGGTCCATAACTCAGCTTTTATCGTGCTTGTTTAAGTCAAGATTATTTGTCAAGAGAACTCAGGAAATGGTGTTCCCTTTGAAAAAGGTAGATCCAGCAACACCAGGCCCACAGGCTTTTATGCAACATCGAGAAGCTGCCCACTCTGAGTGGGTGGGGGGTGTACTCTTCAGTGTGCTGCAGTCCCCACCACTCCCTACTGTCTCACACCTGACTCTACTCGCCTGGCCCAGGGCCCTGCCTGTGGGTTGTAACCTGCCTGTGTCTTCATTTCAGAACCTGACAGAAAATGACATTCAGAAGTTCCCTAAGCTCCGGGTGCCGTAAGTATTCCCCCTGATTCGTTGGGGTGGTTTGGGGAACAGAGGTTGGAATGGGGAGTCATTCAGGGGGAGCTGAGTCAGTGATCTCTCACTATTGGTTTGAAACAGGAAAGAGAGTGAAGGCCAGGCCAGGGTGTGGGGAGGGTAAGTTACGCGACACGTTGGGAAAAGGAAGTAGCAGGCGCAGCCCAGCTGGCACGCTGGCTGCTCTTGCCAAAGACAAGCCCACCCTGCGCCATGTCTTCATTTCCTCTCTTCCCAACGGGTGGCTCGGGCCTGTGGAAATACTTCCAGTCAAGTGATCCGAGGTTTCACTGTGGTGTCATCACAGACTCCGTGATTGCTCAAGTTTTCTGGACCTTGGTTTTGAGCTCAGTAAAAGGAGAGAATGAGGTCAGCGTGAGGAATGGCGAAGAGCATCATTTTGTCTGTCCGAGCTGACTGCTTGGGAACGGTGGCAGGGAGGGGCACTGTGTTGAGAAGAATCCCCAGGGAAGGGCGACATGATCCATTACTGAAGTCTGACATGGGTGCTGGAGTCTGACATGGGTGCTGAGGTCTGACATGGGTGCTGAGGTCTGACATGGGTGCTGGAGTCTGACATGGGTGCTGAAGTCTGACATGGGTGCTGGAGTCTGACATGGGTGCTGAAGTCTGACATGGGTGCTGAGGTCTGACATGGGTGCTGAGGTCTGACATGGGTGCTGGGGTCTGACATGGGTGCTGAAGTCTGACATGGGTGCTGAGGTCTGACATGGGTGCTGAGGTCTGACATGGGTGCTGGAGTCTGACATGGGTGCTGAAATGAGAAGTCCAGCGTGCCTAGCACGCCGTGTGTGTGTTCTATCCCTCTAGTAAAGGTCCCACATCCTCCAGTGCTTCCAGGAGCCAGGCAGCTGATATAAATGTGTAAAATGACCAGGTTGAAAAATGCAAAGCCCTACTGATTTTTTTCATTTTACCACCTTTGTTTTTTTTTGTTTTGTTTTTTATTGTTTTGTGTGTGTGTTTTTTAAATATTGATTTCAGAGAGGAAGGGAGAGAGAGACATATCCATGATGAGAGAGAATCATTGATCCGCTAGCTGCCTCCTATATGCCCCCCATTGGGGATTGAGCCCAAAATCCAGCCATGTGCCCTGACCAGGGATCCAACCATGACCTCCTGGTTCATAGGTCTATGTTCAACCACTGAGCCATGCCAGCCAGGATCATTTTACCACCTATGAATAAGACATGGGTATGGAGACATATTTCTTCTCTATAAGAAAAATGATAGCACAATTATGATGACAACTGAGGTAATCAACACAGAGCCTCATTGGTGGTGAACAGTAGGGAGTGGTGGAGATTGTGGCAAATCAGAATTATATTCTCCACCCACAGAGAGCAGCAGCTACTCAGCTCCAGTCAATGTGGACCCAAGAATGCTCAATCTCTGAATTTACCAGACGTAGCTAGACAGATTGGTTTTATTTGATTTATCTCATCTTTAAATGTTGGCTCAGATATTGTTAAATATTGTGAAAGTCTAAGTAAACATATCTATGAGCTAGATTTAGTCTGGGGACGCAAGTTTGAGACCGGTCCTCTGGACATTCTCCGAGGTCCTTTCTCTTGCTCCAAGGGTCCCAGAGCTCATACTAATAAAAGGGAAGTAGGGCAATGGAGTGGGAGGCCGGGAGGTCTCTGGTAAGTACGACTGCTGGAGAAGGTCAATTAAAGGAAACAGGACCCTCAGGTTTCCCTCATCGGAAAGGGTGAAGGAAAAAAGGGATAAGGATTTGCTTTCGGTGCTACCTGTCTCCACGGGCAAGTGTTGTTGAAGGATGCTGGTTCTTCCTCAGGGTTTCCTCTAACTACACATAGCTCTATAAATGTAAATGAAACGGAAAATTCAGTTCCTCAGATACTAGCCACATTTTCGTGGCTGATAGCCACATGGAACTGGTGACTACTGTATTGGAGGGTGCAGACAGGATATTTCTATGCTTATGGAAATATAATGCTGTAAAAAATATATCATAGTTTGATATAAAGAAGAGAATTTAACACACAGGGGTCAGAATTGGTGGCTGGCCAGCCAGAGCCAGCCTGCAGGCAAGGTAGGTTTGATCTACATGGTGTTGTAAATCAAAGTATGTTTCATAAAATCTGGCTTCTTTAGAAACAGACAGAAGCTTCGGTAAGCCTGGGCTCATGTTACAATGTGGGAGCGGTCAGCTGGATCTGAGTGTCTACTGCCCTGTTTAGATAGGGGGTGTGCTCCCCAGTTCATTGAGGTCCCCACCACTCCCTAAGGTGCTCTAGTCATTTCTAGCGGAGGAATGGAAACTTTCGCTTTCTGAACAACAAGAAGTAATGAGACCAGATTTACACTCCCACCTGAAATAACCAAAAAAAACTAGATAAAATGCACAAAACAGCAGTTTTTAAAACATGGGACATCAGACAATGAGAGATGGAAAGCGAATGTGGTGGTGGTGGCGGTCTCCATGATTGCTTCCTGCTTTAAGGGAGTCTCCAGGCCATGGCAGGGGACAGGTGGAGTCTGCTGAACTCCTCAAGTTGAGGGGACAGGGCTGAGGGTCCAGAAGGCGAGAGTTCACTGAATGCGGATCAGAGAAGAGAGAGCTGCCCTGAGGAAATGCCCTGGGGGACTGCAGGGTCCCTCTGCAGCAGAGCTCTCATTGGAGCAGGCACATGGGAGACTTCCTGAAGAGAACCACCCAACATTAGAGGGAATAGCGTCCAGCCATGGGGCTGGACGTGGCACCTGTGTCTACCGGCCAGACTGGAACAACGTCCGATTCATAGTCACTGGGGAGGGTGCACAGAAGGCCTTGCCTCAGTGGGGAGGGATGATTAGCCCTAGTCTGAAAAATGCCTGTCCCTACCTACTGAGTCTTAACAGCAAGACTGGAAAAGCAAAACAAAACAAAAAAACACACACAAAGCTCGGAAATACTGATCAGAATACAAAAACACCCACCACCCAACAAAGTACAGGTCACAATGTCAAGCATCAAATCAGAGATGAATGCGTACACAAATCAGCAGAAAAATCTGACCTACAATGAGGAGAAAAACGATGCATGGAGACTGACCCATAACTGACACAGATAGTAGAATTAGCAGACAGGGGCAATATAATGGTGGTCCATATGTTCAGAAAGTTAAGTTGAGGCTTGAGAAACACAAAAGGACCCAAAGAGAACCTTCTAGAGATCAAAATGATAATGCCTGGGATGAGACATGCATTGCTTGGGATTAACAGCAGATTAGACACTGCAGAAGAAAATATCAGTAAACATCAGCAATGGAAACTATCCAAAATGAAACACATTGCTTTATTAAGATAAAACAATAAAGAGTATCAAGGAACTGTAGGAAACTTCCAGTAGCCTAATAGTTGTGGAATTAAAGTCCAAAGGAGAGGAAAATGTAGAGAGAACCTACCTCAAAGGGTCAATAGGAACGTTAGAGGAAATAATGCGGAGACAACAAAATGCATGGAAAAAGGGTCAGCTGTTCTTGTTATTTTATGCAAAATCCCCATGAGCGGGATATCAAAGTTTTACTAATTATCCTATCCTGATAAGTGGGTGGGAGTGTATGAAGGAATAGAAAGGCGTGGACTTTGGAGCCAGGGAGAGCCAGGTTCGAAAGCCGGCTCGGCCTCCTCCAAGCTGGGGCAGTCACCTTAACACTCTGGCCTCGGCTTCCTCATCTACAGAGGGGGAAGGAGCCAACCCCCAGAGCAGTGGATTTTCAGGGAGGCAGCCTGCGTAAGGTGCCTGGTGCCGTACTTGACACATATCGATAGTCACTACTTACTCATTCCCGTCCCTTGTCCGTAGGTGCATTTGCCCTGATCATTACCCGAAAGGTCTGTGAAGGAGAATTTGTGTATGTGCAACAGACCAAAACCCGATTGCGCTCCTCTGAATCTACTTCCTTCCCCCTGATTAAAAAGTCAGTATTAAGCAGGCTTTGTCAGAACACCCATGCTGGTGAGAAGGGCTTTCTCTGTCTGCAGTTGTCGTCGGTCTCTCAGAACACAGTGTCTTCCAGAGACACCCCAAATTCTGTAATGGGGGACGGGTTTCAAATAGGAAAATGGAGCCTCCCTATAGAGGGCCTAGTTCAAAACCAACACACAGCTGAGCAGGAGCTGGTAAGCCGGCAGAGTGCATGATAAAGTCTGCTGATGCCTGTTGGGAGGTTATTTTAAAACCCATATTGTAAGTTTTATATTGAAATCCACAGGGAGGGCCAAAGCCTTGCCTGAGGTCACAGGGTGTCAGACTGGCCCCTACGATGCAGCAAGCAGGGTGCAACTGGGCTAGAATAGGTCATGGCAGGATGTCACCTGTTGCAATGGCCTAGCTTCCTACTGGAAGGTTCAGCCCCTCTTCCTCAGCCAGTGAGCCCCTAAAAATGAGACAAAGAAGAGAGCTATGTCTACCAGCTGCCCAGCCCCCTCCGCCTCGCTCCCTGGTTCTGAGTGAGGTGTGAGGTTTGTGGGAAGGAGGGGGAATGAGTCACCTCCGGCCACTCACTCACTTGGTCCTCTGGGGGTGTGGGAGTGGAGGACAACTTACAAGGTTTGCACACAGAGGAAGCCACCGCCTTCCTGCCCTGTCCCCCCACTCCTCAGCGTGGTCCCAGCTGGCTAGGAAGGTGTCCTCTGAGGGCCACCAAAGGAGGAGGACCCCAAGAGCCCGGGTTTTGCTGCAAACCAGAAGGGCAGGCCCTGCTCCGCTCTCTCAGCTCTTTGCTTCTCTTCTGGTGGGGCCTGTGGTTTGGCATTTCCTTCCTTAGCCTCCAGCCTGGCTGCTAAAGATACTGGTGTGAAGCGACACCTCGACACCTCCACCTCGCACAGAGCAGGAGGTCCTTCTAGGATCAAAGCCGCTCCGTGAGTCAGAGCCCAGCCAGGCTCTGCAGGACCAGGTCGGGGGCGGTGGGGTGGGCCGCTCCACCTTCCTCCGGTCCCTGCTGAAATGTCATCTCAGCAGGAGGCCCGCTCCTTCTCAACTGCACTGCACCCTCCCTGGCACCCTGTCCCCGCCCCATCCCTCCACCCCCTGGCATGTTTGTATACACTGGTCTCACCTAACATTTCACTTCCTTAAATGTTCATTGTGCATTGTCTTCTCTCTTCATTAGCATGGAGCCTCCTTGATGGCAGGGAGCTGTGTTTTGTGCACGGAGGTGCCTTAAGCCTGTTCCTGGCATGAAGGGGGCACCTCCAGCCTGGCCACAGGCCGACACCACCAGGCCTCCCTGCCGGGATTCCCTCTGTGGGATCCTTCCTTCCCCCAAGTCAGAGGGAGGAGAGGGGCCCTTAGCTTCTCAAAACAATTACTTAAAAGAAACAAAGGAACCATGTCCCAGGTGACACATGATCCAGGTGCTAGTCAGAAGGCCACTGGGAAGCCCCAGGTGCTTTAGGACACTTCCCCTCCGGCAGTCAGTGAAGTGTGACATCCCCACAGGGACACTGTGGCCCAGGATTCAGCACTGCCCTCCCTCCTGTCCTCTGAAGTCCCCATTGCCCTGATCACGATTAGTTTAGCTGTCAATCTAACGAGGGAGGGGGGTTTGGGCAGCAGTCCTGGGAGTGTTTAGCTGTCAATCTAACGAGGGAGGGGGGTTTGGGCAGCAGTCCTGGGAGCCTGGAGGAGCGTGGGGTCTGGGGTCTGGAGGGTCCCGGTCAGGAGGGAAGCAGGAAGTGGTGGGTGCTGGGCACTGCCTTTCTAACATAGCAGTTTTGTTGTGGGCCAGGCTTGTCACCTGGAGACAGTCACTTTGCGGAAGGCATGTAGCTCCTGGGTCCCTCTCAGATGAGCACGGCTCATAGTGCTCACTGCTGGCGGGCGTGAACACAGGAAGTGGTGTGTGGGGTGTGCTGGCCTGGAAATTGGGGAGCCCGGCTTCTATGTTGTGGGGAGAGGGGTGGCCTTCGTCACTAACCCGCAGGTGGCCTGGCCCTGCCTTTGCCTGGGCCGCCTGGAAAATGGCCTTAGACCAGATCATCTCCCAGGCTCCTCCCGGCTGCCCCGAATCCCTAGGAAGCTCTGAGCCTGTTCACTCCCGTGGTCTCAGCAGGGGGTGTGAAGGGAGGCTGGAGTCCCGTGTCCTGGGGGTTTGCTAGAGCCCAGGGAACGGACGCCTATGGCTAAGGCCTGCTTGTGTGCGGTCCCGCCGGAGAAGGCCCTCCCCATCCTGGCGTTGGGGATTTTCTGGTTCACAGCCCCCAGGATCTAGGAGTATCTCCAAGGTCCTGGCCACAGTTGGCCTCAGGGCATGGGTGATGGAGGGAGTCTCCCACTCCACAGGCTGTTCCTTGACCGGGAATACTTCTCTGAGATTAGAACCCACGTCACCGAGGGGGATCACCGAGGGGGAGGCAGGCAGAGGAGAATGGAAGGGGATCCGGCCCCTGTCAAGTGCTATACGATCATCTCTGAGATGATTGCAGGCTTCCTAGGAGCCAGACATCACCGCGAGCACCAAGAGTCAGAGCACCTCAGCCAGGAAGGCTCACGCGATAGCATCCGCTACACGGTGGTCATCTCCCTGCCATAAGGCTGAGGACTCCAGAGAAGGGGTCCAGGTGTGAGCTGGCCAGTCTTCCCGGAGGGCTCGGGGCTAGACTGAGGAGGCTGAGCCAGGCACGGCGGGCTTCCCTGGGCAGGAGAAGGGCTGGCAGGGGCACGGAGGCGGCCAGCTCCGGGAGGAAGTGAGGAGAGGAGCCTCCTAGGGGACTGGCCTGTGGCAGGAGGAGGCTGGGGGAGGTTGGTCCAGGCGTGAGGTCGGAGGACGGGTTGGGGAGCATCCGGTCTCAGTGGGAAGGCTGGGGGCAGACGGTTTTGTCACCTTATCTGTCTTTATCTTGTAGGATTCTCAGTAAGTTAAGTCAGGAAATCAACAAGAATGAGGAGAGGAGGAGCATCTTCGCACCTCGCAAGTGAGTGGGCCCTGTGTGCCGGAGGGAGCGCGAGGATTTTCACGCCCAAGTCGGACCTTAACTGGGAGGCGCAGAACTGGTTCGGCCCAGTTTGTGATCGGTGTCCCTTCAGTCCCGGGGTCTTGAAGCTGGTTCCCGGGAGGGGGTTGGGGGTGTTCCCGCTCCCTACCCTGCACCCTGGGTCTGGGATGTCAGCAGAACTTCTCTGAGACAGTCAGGCAGTCGCCAGCTGCCAGCGGCCCCACCCATGTGGCTTTGGTGGTTTCTAGAATTTGGGGCAGTCTGGCCCTGGTTGCCAAGCGACAAGGACCTCGGTCCTGGGGGTGAGACATACTCTCCACTGGGGGAGCCTCTTGCAGGGCCGGGTGGAGGAAGGGGGGGCTCCTGAAGTCAGTGAGGCCGTTAACGCAACGCCGTTTGCCTTACAGACCCCAAGTCCATCGGTTTCCTGAGGAAATAGGTAAAGGTCTGGGGGGGGGGGGGAGGTGCTTCAGTCCATCTCCTGGTTCCTAGGGCTCCTTGGGGGGCATGCCAGTGACCTTGTTCATTGCCTGTCAGCCGGTTCTAACCCAGAAGAAGGGTTTGGGTCCCGATTGAGGGCAGGAGAGTTTGGGTCCCGACTGAGGGCAGGAGAGATGTCACTATGCAGGGCACTTGGCTTATGGCCCTGCTCAGCGGGGACCCTCTGCAGAGACACAGTGAGGAACTCGGGGCCGGGGAAGGGGGTGCAGGAGAGCACAGGCTTTGGCTGGGCACCTGCGTGGAGCCAGCCCCATGGTTCTGAGCCTCTAGAGCAGCCTCCCAGTGGTTACGTCGTCGGCCACTTTAAAGCACTCTCTGTGGCTCACACACGGAAGGTTGAGAGCCCGCTGCCCTCTGGGAGATTGAGCCCTCAGGCAGACGGTCTAGCACTCAGGGGGTGTCAGGTGGGACGGGGCAAGGATGGGGGAGGTACCCGAAGGGAGAGCTGCTTTCACTTTCTTTCTAGCACCTTCTTTGGCACTAACTAGCGTTGTCTCCTTCCACAGAAAGCCACGAGGAGGAAAATGGGGGCTGGTCGTCCTTTGTGAGTATGGCTGGCTGCTCTCCCAGAGCGTCTTTGTAGCGAGGAGCAGGCCTCTCACAGAGGCCAGTGTACCCGCCACGGTCAGGGAATGTGCGGAGGCCGGAGAGTAACTCTTCCTGGCCTTGGCACCCACGTGGCAGCACACCAGCTTCTCTTACAAACCCAGACGCTGGGCCGAACTTGGCCCGTGGGTCATAGTTTGCAGCCCACACCGTTACCCACTGTTACCACCCACGGCAGGGCCTCCCCCAGCCCCTCCCTGCTTTAGAGCAGCTTGGATGTAGCTTTTCTCATGCACATCAGTCCCCCCGGTGGAGCAATAGGAAGGGGGTTTCAGAATCAACCTTTAGGCCTGAAAAGACCTCAGGGAAGGTTCCAGCCAGTTGGTTTTATCGTTGAGGGGTCACAGGGACCCCTTTGAGATTCTAATGAGCTCTGCACACCATCACCCCTAACACCCAATAAACACTCCCTGTGCACAAGGCTAGGCCCAGGCAAAGGCTCCATGGGGACCAGAGCTTATCTGTGGATTTTATGGATGAAGCCGCTGAGCCCACTGGGGAGCCTGACTTAGAGCCACTCAGCTAGTTAGAGACCCGCCTAGAGCCAGGTGGCCCGCCCTGGGCCACGGGTCTGCCAGTAGGTGCTGCCTCCAGTGCAGTGGCTCCCAACCTTTTAGGCCACGCCCCGCCTAAGCATCTCTAAATCCCTGATGCCCCACCTGTGACATAGAATTCTTATTGTTCAAAAAGTGAACTCTTATTCATGGGGAGGAAGTCTAAAAGGCCATTCACTTGGTCTAAACAAGCTTCCAAAGAACATGGCATCCATGAAAGAGAAAAATAAAAGAACAAAGGGACAGTTGAAGTACCGAGGGAGAAATCACTAAGAAACTGTTAAATTATAATATGAAGTGATATAAAAAATAGCAAGTAGTTTCAAAACATATAATAGAGAACTGAAATGCATAAATATGTCACAATATATATTTATATACTGTATATGAAGCCCCTAGAGTCATAAGAAATGCGAAAAATTCACTGTTAATAACTCATTCTCAAATTGAGCCCATTAAAAATCAAACTGCCCCCCTGTGGGGCGTGTGCCTTACATTGGGAACCACTGATCTAGTGCCTTTAGGAACAGGCCCTACACATTCCTTGTCCCATTCACTGGGATTCGGGCAAAGGGGAGCATTGAATTTGAAAAAGTTGCCAACTCTGTGCTTTGTGCCTGAACACGAAGGAATAGGACAGATTCATCTCGTAGGAAAGGAAGACAGACCAAAGCTCCCCCAAATGTTTACCCATTGGCCCAGAAGCGAGATCCTTGCAGGTGCCGGGATGCAGTGCCTTCTGTGCAGGGCTCAGCCCCAGACGGGCCGCCCCACTCCCCTCTATAAACAGATGGTTTCCATTCGCTGCTGACCACACAACTCGGGGCACCGAACAGGGCACTAGGGGGCGGGGTGGCGATAAAGCACCCGAATGCGTGAGCAGTTCACAGTGCAGGGCATACACAGGGATGACACAGGCGCAGGGCAGAGTCTGATCAGGAATAAGAGCACACACACAAGTCACTGGGAGACAGAATCGTCCTAGAGGTGGAGAGGAAGAGTCTACCGTTGCAAAGGCCTGTGGGGGAGACCTGGTAGGAGGTCAGGAGCAATGGGCTTGGGGGGCAGGCTGAGAGAATCGAGGGTCGCCCATGAGGCCAGGGCACAGTCAGCCTGGGCTGGAGAGGGCTGACACCATCGTCCTGAAGTCCTGATTGTCACCGGTTCTCACCCCCCCCCCCCAAACTTGACTTTTAAGATAAAGAAGCACTAATGACAGGACAGGTCTTGTTTGGAGTCCAGGAAGACACTCAATCCTCACTTTGCCTTCCAACATATATTTTCAAATGCTCCTCAAGTCAAAAATTAACACAACAATCTTTCAGTTGAACAGTTTGGTCTTCCTCACGCCACCCACAAAGCTGCCAGGATTTCTAGATGATCACTCCGTAGCTTTCCTCACCGAGCTGCAACCTCCCATTGCTTCTTTGCCCTGAACTTGAGAGAAATGCCCTGGGCTCGCTGACTGCCCTTGACTTTGGCCTGAGAGTGACCAGCCACTCCGCTGGGTGGCTGATGATGGCCCCTCTTCTTGGGACGTCATTCCTGTGACTGTCCAGGTCCAGGGACTGCTTCCCAGGCAACCACCCCGCCCCTAAGCTGACTTCCTGACACACACAGAGAAGCACATGTGCAAAGCAATACAAAACTTAGAGTCTTTCCAATAGAGCGGCTTCAAACTCGGTGTCAGAAGCCATGAGTAATGACCTGTTTCTGTATGTGCAGCCCTCAGCCAAAATGAATAGCGCAGTGTGACCAGCCCCTAAACATTCCCAGACACAGCTCAACCTGCTTTCTGACTCACAGGCGTGGCTTATCTGCCTTCCCATTAGCCATTAGCCATTAGCGTGGCCTGCAGCGCTACACTTGGTTGTAATGAGAAGACATTTTTTTTGAGCATAGCACCCACCATCAATGAACAGAATCGACAATGAACTTGGGGCATCACAAATGCTCCAGGCATTTAGTCTTCCTCTTGGTGATGCCTGGAGTAAAAACTGTTTACTCAAAACGGAGCCAGGTCTCCGGCCCCTCCATTCCAGAGTCCTCCTCCTTTCTTCTGCTTGTCTCGGTTGGGCAAAACGGTGTAGAGGAAAATGCACTGCCCTCATGGCCTGAAGACCTTGACGGAGGTCCCAAGGCCACGACTTGCTGGCCTGTCATACTGTCCTCCCCAGCCTCAGTGCTCTCAGCTGTAAAATGGGAGTGACCATCCTAGTGCTGCCTGACCCCACGCGAGTACCATGTGAAGCCTGGCAGAGAGAGTAGACACAGGCACGTTGAGTGCCGAGGAGCCCCTACAGCCTGCGCTGTCCCCGTCACCATGGCAGGAAGAAGACGACTACGAGAGTCCCAATGACGATCAGGATGCGGAGGATGATGGCGACTATGAATCCCCCAACGAGGAGGACCAGGCGCCCGTGGAAGACGATGCCGACTACGAGCCGCCACCCTCCAATGACGAGGAAGCCCTGCAAAACTCCATCCTGCCTGCCAAGCCGTTCTCCAACTCCAACTCCATGTACATCGGTAAGGGCCCTGCAGTCCGCCCCTGGCCCCGGGGCCCCACCGATGCACGGGAGGTGGGCGCCCACGCAGCAGAAAGCTGGGTGTGCTGATGCCAGCTTTGGGCAAGTGACTCCACCCCCTGAGCCTCGGTTTCCTCCTCTGTGAGACAGGGAATAATAACACACCCACTTAGGTTTGCTGGGAGGACTGTTCATATTGCAGAGAAATCATTGCCTATGGCGGCTGATACCAGCACTGAACTGCCACTTGAGGGTACGTGGCAGTAATAACTCGTTGTGTCCTGTTTCTCCACATTTTTTGACCAACTCATAATTAGGTGACACAACTACCCACAGGCTGTCAGAATATATAACCATATTGAGTGGGGTTTGAGCATAACTTCAAATCATTCTTAAGATTTTCGCTGTCTCTCTATTTCTGTCAGCCCATTTCTCATTCATTCATTCAACAAAAATCATTGACCTCCTACTATATCCAGGCACCATTCTAAATGCTGAAAGTCGGCATGATCAGGGAAGAAGACAGCCCTTGCCCCGCAGGGCTTACGTTCTAGGAGAGATGGTAACAGAAAATAAGCACGTAGAATAGAACATCAAGGGGTAAGCCAGAGAGTTGATGGTCAGTATCACAAAAAATTAATACTACTGATTCTTCAGCTCTATCACACTTGGCAATTTTAAAGCCCTTTCATAAACTCCATGTCAACATTTTACTTTGTCTTTGTAAGCACTCTATGTGATAAGGGCAACAATTATCAACCTTTTTTAATATAGGGAAACAGGCCCAGCGAAGAAATAGATAACTGACTTGTTGAGTACCTCGTATGTGTCAGTTATGAAGATACAGAGTGAACAAGACAGTCCTCACCCTAAAGAATTCATAGTCCAGTGGCTGAGGCAACGTCAAATGAATGGGTCACAAAATGGTTTAATTAAAACATGATATATACTCAGGAGACAAGTGTGGGAGATGAGGCTGGGGTATATGCCTAGTCTGGGTTTGATTCCCTGAGGATGTGATATTTAAGCTGAAAGTTAAAGGATGAGTAGGGTTGAGGCTAAGTGAGGGTAGTTTTGGGAAAAGAAGAGCATGCTAAGCAGTAGAAATGGCTGTGCAAAGGTCCTGGGGTTAGTAGGAGCATGGCATCTCAGAGGAGCTGAGAGATGGCCAGTGTGGGTGGAGTGGCATGAGCTCGGACCTGGCTTGCCCACGTTCTAAGCCCCATTCTCCATGGACGGGTAATGCCTCTCAAGGGCTGGGGCTAGGGTGAGACAAGAGAGGCACCCAGGGCCCAAAGTGTAAGGAGGCCGGCACTGGCAGTCCTGGCCTGGCCTTTCCCTGTTGAAGGGGTGGGGACGTTGTCAGCCTGCAAGCCTGGCTCAGGGATACTTCTGTAGTGACCAGAAAGATCTGAGTTGCTCTCCAGGGCAAGTCCTAACCAGTTAAGAATCTGTGATTGGGTAACTAGAGTTGAAGACCAGCTCCTCCCTTTAAGGGAAGAGATAAGCCAAAGGAGGAAGTAGGAGGGGGCAGAAGAGCCCAGAGCATTTGTGAGGGGAAGGAAGGGAACCCAGAACAGGATCTCCATGAGCTGTGAGTGCCAATTTAACCCTGCCCAGGCAGCTGGGCGTGCCTCTGTGTGTACTAGTATGTGTGTCTGATTCTCCACCGCTTGTAACACACATCCCTGCGCTGGCGCTGGCGGAAGTCTGTGGGACCTAGGGCTCCTGGAGCCCCGAGATGTGCAGAACTGGGTGCAGGATCTGTTCCTGGGAACCCCTGAGCGTGGCCCACACTCACCTTGCTTTAGCATTTCTCCTTTCATTTTGCTGTGCCTGTGTTTCCCAGACCGGCCCCTCTCCGGGAAATGCCCCCAGCAGCCGCCCGTGCCGCCCCAGAGACCGATGGCTGCCCTCCCTCCCCCACCAGCCGGCCGGAGCCACACGGTAGGCCTCCTCGCTCTTCCCTGCACTTTCCGCCCCTTCCACAGACCTCCTCTGCCAGAGAGAAAAGAAGTCGATAAACATCTTCATCTACTTCTCACCAGTAAGACAGGATTATATGCAGGCTGGGAAAATGCATACCCACGTACTCACCGCGTTGTGTATATGTGTGTGTTTTTTTGCAGGGGGGGGGATTGATATACTAGTGATTTTTATTCATATTATAATGCTTATTGGTATTTTTTATCATAAACAATTTAAGCTAATTGCTTAATAAAAAGTCTCTCACTTTTGAAATAAGTGAAAACTGTAAGATATACTCTAAGTCAATGACACCTAGTGGTATTCCAAGAGTCCCAGGTCCCCTTTTCTCTCCTGCAAAAAGATGCGCGCCACCTGCTGGCCAATGTCAGAAATTCCACGGGCAAATGCCTGGAGACTACAAGGTTTATGACCAGATCAAAAGAGGGGCAGCAACTCCCTTTCCTCTTTCTCCAAACTTACCGTCTCGGGTCCTGGGGGCCTATCCAAGTACCCAGAGTGACCCAGAGAGACCCCGAGAAGTTCAGGATAAGAGTCAATATCTGGAAATGTGTTCCCCTCATGAGGGATCCGAGCACTCTAACAGCCATGGCAAGTGCCAAAGTGTCAGTGCTAGAGGGAGGGGGAGGACATATTGGCCCCGAAGCTCTAAATCAAGAGCACACCACAGTCAGGACCTCCCATCTAAGAATGGTCGGCTACCTCCCATCTAAGAATGGTCAGCTCTCTCCTGCTTGTGCAGTTTTCTTGCAAAGGGGGCTCACAGACCTGAATTGATCTACAAATGCATTTTACTTTTGAAATCTGAAGGCTGTGAACTCTGCTATTGGCATGCAGAATTCACTCATTCAGTCAGCAGATATTTATGGAGCAGCTACTGTGTGCCCAGCAGCGTTCTAGCTGCTGGGAATGGAGTGAGCATGAATAAGACAAATAAGGTCCCTCTTTCATGAAGTTTTGATTTGGTCGGGGGGGGGGGGTTGATACAAATAATATAAAAAAGTAAATAGATGTATAAACAAGACAGTTTGAGTAGTAATGTGAGGTAAGGGAGACAGAAGACCCAGGAATGTGATGATGGGTGGGGAGGTGACATTGAGCTGGATTTACTAGCAGGCTTGTCAGGGAGCAACTCCCTCCGCTGCCATGCAGGAATCGCTTTGGGGGAGAGAGGGCAGAACAGGGGGCTCCCATAGCAGGCTACTGTTCAGACTGGGATCAGAGATTAAGATTGAGGGTGGAACGTGGAAATGGGAAGAGTGAACAGATTCAGACATATTTGGGGAGATAAAGCCACCAGGAACTGCTGATGTGTTGCAAATACTTCCTAACATTTGTTTTTTTCCCAAACAGCCACTCCCCACACCCCAGCCCAACCACGAAGAGCCTAGCAGAAGTAGAACCCCCAAAACAGCGAAGCGTGAGTTCCACTCTCCCTGGCCGGCCATGCCCCACCCCCAGCCAACCATTCTTCTTTTAATTGACTTCCTTCTTTTCCCTTCCAGTCCCAGCTCCTTCGATAGACAGAAGCACCAAGCCCACCCTCGATCGTTCCTTAGCTCCATTTGACAGAGAGCCCCTCACACTAGGTGCGTATCATTCGTATTGGATGCGTAATAATGATGACCAGCCTCTATAGAGTGCTGATTGCATGCCTTTCACACCCACCAACTCATTTAACTCACACCACCACACCATGAAGTGGGGGCTTTTAGAAACACCCGCATTTTACAGATGAGGAAACTGAGGCACATAGAGGTAACTTCCCAAGATCACTCAGCTGCCAAGTAGAGACCCCAACCCAGATCAGCCTGAAGCAGAGCTCCTGCCCTTTGCCCTGTGCTGGGCCTGCTTCTCCCCGGGGCCATCTGTGTACACTCATCTCATTGTCCTCCCGAAGGCGAAGGCGGTGCAGGGGGCGCTGTGGTGCCCGGGGGAGGAACTGTTTAGCAGGGACCTAATCTTTTACAAATAAGCTACCTCCTTATTTGTAAGGTGTGTGTTCTATTCGGAGAAAATGCTTCATAAACTCTAAAGTACTATTTAAATGGCAGGGTTACTTTTGTTGTTGTTTGTGTGCAGTTGACCAAACTGTGGGTCTACGACAGTCCTGCTCCCCCAGAACTGACCCAGGGTAGTCTTGGATTATAGCTACCTCCACATGAAGCTATTTTCAATTCTAAAACGTAGCTACCATTTATTGAGCACCTACTATAGACCCAGTGCTTTACCTACCATAATATTTTACCTACATTTTCTCTAATTCTCAAACCAACCCAACAAAGGGGTGCATTATCTCCCCCCCCACACACACACCTATGCAGGTGATGAAACTGAGGCTCGGAGGCTGAATAACATCCCTAAATGTGTTTAACTAGGTACAGGATTTGAACCCATGTCTTTCTGACTTCAAAGTGGTGCTCTCTTCCACCATCTCCTCCTGCCACTGAAGACGCTGGCTTTTTTCCTCTGTGGACCAGAGAGTCCTGGGCAAGGAGCCCCTGGGTTTGGAGGGATAAGGAGCCTGGAGAACAGGCCCCACCACTGCACTCTGAGCAAGGCATTCGCCTGCGCCTGCGGGGGCCTCAGCCTCCTCTCCTGTTGGCCAGTTCCTGGCCTCGAGGCTGCTGCTAGCTGCTGTTTTTCTTAAAGGGCTCCAGGCTCTGCTGACTCATGCAGGACTGTGTGCTGTCCCAAAGCTTACAAAGTGGAATACTGCCATCAAGTCTCAGTCACCTCTGAGCTAACCCAGCCTCTTAAAAGGTGTCCTTTTCCCTTGGGAAGTGACCTTGTCTTGACAATACCAGCTCTGCCCTCCAAGTGACTCACTTGTCCATGATGTTTTGGGAGAACTAACCTCTTACAAAGCTCAGACTCTTCACAGGAGATTCCTAAAATGCCCAGAGAATATGCATAAACAAGTGATTTTTTAAAAGAGAAAATCTATTTAGGTCTAAAGATATACATATAAGTTTGCTGGTTATCCCTTTAAAGTAGAGTTTTCACCTCCAATGAGTTTTATGAATGACAAACTTATTTTTACACCACCGAAACGCTCCCCCACTGGGCAGGGAGTTCCTCACAGTGAGACAAGATTGGCCCTCCCGTGGGCCTGGCTGTCTCAGCATCTAGAAAACAAATCACGTAAAAACACAACTCCAGGTGGACCATTTCACCATCCACCTCAGGGTGGTCGCTGCACAGGACGGTGGGAGGGAGGGGGGAAGCTCAGCTCACAGGGATCAAGTGCCTGACCCTGCATATAGCGTCACCTGACTCCTATAGCGAACCTGTGCCCTTTCATCCACACACCCATTTTACAGGTGAGAAAATCGAGACTCAAAGATCTTAAATAACTTGTTCAAGGTCATGCAGCATTTACTTCTAGACCTGCTTGAATCCAGCTGAGTAATACTTGTATTACATTGAGGACATAGGGCACTTCAGACAGAATAAAGAAGAAATCACTGTGAATAACTTTGCAATGCAGAATTCTCATTCCCTCAGGGAGCCTGCAGGTTATCTGCTCCATGAGAAAAGTGAAAGAAAAAGAAAGGAAGGCCAGCCAACAAAAACCAAAACCAAATGATTTGCAGCAAAACCAAATGATTTGCAGCCCGCCAGGAGAATCTTCAGAAACCCTCTTCCCCAAGTTAAAAATCTTCTCAGAAACTAAGTGTAATTAATATTTTATATAATGTCAACGGTACCAAAGGATTAGAGGAAAATTAACCTCTTCGTGGCAAATGGGTTTATTTCAGACACAAACGTAAACATAGGCTTTATACCAAGAACCTCTTGCCCAATGAAAGAGGGATAAAACCCCAAAAGACACCCAATCCTTTTATCACCCGTTACCTAAAATAAACTGTGGGAGAGACGCACAGAACCCAGAATACTGTTTATATGTATGCGATGCTGTGCGACCCTGGGCAAGTCACTTAACTTCTCTGAGCCTGAAAAATCAGGTATAAGGTCTAGGGTTCCTCCCGGCTCGAACCCAAGCAGCTCCTTCCCTCCCTCCCTCCCCCCATGAGACTCAGTTCAATTTCATCAAACTATGTTCTAATGCCTGGTGCTTAGCTGGTAAAGGCCAGAACTCAAGGCCCGTGTGCTGTTTGTCATTTACAGGAAAGAAACCGGTGTTTTCTGACAAGGTGAGCTGCCTTCCTGTTTGTTTGTGTTTGTTTTCGTTTTGGTCGTGTCTTGTATCTTGTCTTTATTCTTTGGAAAGTGCTGAGGCCACTCACTCGTCTTCCCTCCTGTCTTGCAGCCCCCGACCCCAGCAGGAAGGTGAGTGCTCTGTTGTGTCTGCGGGAGAGAACTGGTCTACCTGGGACTCTGGTTTGTATCTCACACATCCTTTCTTTCTCTCAACTCTGCAGGCCTCTCGGGGACCATTTACCCAAGATACCAAAGCCTCCTTTACCCCCGACCGCGGAAAGACACGACAGGAGTAGCCCCCTGCCGGGGAAGAAGCCACCTGTGCCCAAGTAACTGTCCTCTGTTGCTTGAGCTTGTCATTTGCTGCGGATGTCCCCGCCACCTGCCTAGTGGTAGCTTTCCTCAGGGACCCGATCCTGTCTGCCCCTAGGGCTGAGGGATTGCTCGGGCTGCTTAGGCTGGATGCAAAGTCCCAGGGTCCCTTTGAAGAAAATGGCAATCCAGCCAAGAAAGGGTGGGGAGATGCTTAATCGGGGGTGTGGGCGTGACTGCTGTTCATGGGCACCTTGTCCTCAACCAGTCACATTTGCGGCTGCATTTTGCTCCCACCACAGGGCGTGGGAACTGGCCCTGGCATTGCAGTTTTCCACACAGACAGCAGGAGGAGATAATGGGGTGGAAGGGGGGGTGTCGGCATCTTCCTCATTTTATAACAGCAGTATCCTGAGGTCTGCTCTAACGTTGTCTCGCTTTGCTAGAAAGTTCTGGGGGCCTATTTACCAAAGGGTCAGGCCCAGCCTCACACTTACTAAGGACAAAACCAAAGCTTCCATTTAATTTAATAATAGTTGTAACTCTGACCCTGGCTCAGCCAGTGTGAGGATTCAGTATGGCCCAGGGCTGGGTACACCCCAAAACCTCAGTGATCAAGTTAACATTTTAATGGAATATTGTAAAAGATCAAAATGAATGGAAAAAATATCATAATGAACAAAATATCGGAATTTTAAATACACACAGGGGGACGTGGCAGGTGAAGCTTCCAACCCTCACCCTGAACGCCTACTATGTGCAATGCCATCCCCTCCCCCCTCTGTTGGGAGAGCGAATGCAGGCCCAGGGGCACAGCTGCCACCAAACCTGCTGGACTGGCTGTGCATCCGGGCAAAGCCCCAGAGCAGCAGCGTTTCCAACTGTCTCCCCTTCCCCCAAAGGATGGGCCCGGGATGGCTGTTTAACCCATCAGCGAAGGAGAACATGAGCTCCCACGGCTCTCGTTTACTTGGTATAACATCTATTCAATGACATTTAACAGCTACTAAAGAGTTAGTTTGCTGGCTAAACCCTTTTTCATTTGTAATTCTTTGCTGCAGGAGCTGAACAGAATAAAGGCTTGCCTAGCTCAGCAGGCAACAGGACAGAGCTCAGTCACCAGACCTCCCCCCACGGCCTCTCCCCGCTTTTCTGCTGGGTTTTGGGAGTTTTTTGCTTCCTATTTTGTCACAGCTCAATGGGCTTGATTTCTCACTATTACGCCAAGTGAAACGATCTATGTTCTGAGGCCAGGTCTTTGAACTTCATGCTCAGTTCTCTTTCTTTGCCCCAATTCATTTCAGGCATGCACGGGCACCAGACAGAAGAGAGAATGTGAGTACACACTGTCATTTGGTGAGCGCCTGGCATAGGGGGAACTAGTGCGGGCTCCGTGCAGGTGGGGGTCCCTCTGTCCTGCCTTCACTGAAGCCCATCCCAGAGTCAAGCCTACACACTGTGGGCTCCAGAGTCCTGTGCCTGTTGGGGCCTCCATCTGTCCCGCTGGCCCGCTGCCAGGCTGCACTGTAGTAGCTCAGGCCCCTCTGAGAGCTCCCGGGGTGGCTGGGTGAATAGCAGCCCCAATTCTGATGGCAAATAGCAAGGTGAAGGGCAGTGGGTGGAAGGGAGAATGAAGGGAGGGATGGCCGAGAGGCTGGCCTTACAGCAGAGTTTCTAAGTCCCCTCTTTTCCTTTTAATACTTGCACAACCTGCAAAGGAGGGGAGCCAGCATTTATTGAATGCCTACTGTGTGCATGTTAGCAAGCTAGCTACAGTTGGTGGATCAGCAGTGTGCCCAGGACTTGCCCACTTTAGCAATGAAAGTCGCATGTCCCAGAATTCCATCAGTTTCAGGCAAGCCAGGAAAGTTGGTCACCCAGTTTACACACGCTTTGCCTTTACTGACCCCGTGAGGAATCATGGTTTCTCTTATAAGAGAAAACTGAAGCTCAGAGGGGGTGCCAAGCTCCTTGCAAGTAGTACAGCGAGTAAGTAGGCAGGAGCTGAGTCCTCTGGTCTGTAAGCCTTCTGCAGGCTGTCATACACCTGCCCTACTCAGGGCTCAGCCCACAAGTGCCTGCTGTTCTGAAGCTCCGTGCTAGATGGTGTGCTTGTTCAGATGAAGTGTTAAGATGTGACGGAGGCAGGCAAACCCACAGCCAACACGTTAAACAGTGTATGATCATGGAATGAGCTACGGAGATGAAGGGAAGAAAGTGACCCATGGGGGTCGAGGAGCCAGGGGTGACTTCTTAGAGGTGAAATTTGTGGTGGCCATTGAATGTTGGGGAGGGCACAGAGTGAAGTCACCCTAAGAGAAATGGGCTTGCAGCCCAGCCTCAGGGACGTCCTGAGCAAAGGCAGGTGGGTGGCAGTGCCCAGGGAGCCCAGGAGCTCGTGAGAATGGCAGCTTGGCTGCCGAGCCAGAGGGACAAGAGGAGGGAAGGTTGAAAGCGAGGGTAACATCACATTCCTGAGGCTCACGATCTCTGGAAGGGTAGCTGCTCACGTCATGAGAACCTGGGACTTGATATGGCGGCAGCCGTGTTGAAGAGAGCTTTCATTGTGGGGATTCGCGGAGCCCAGATGCATTAGCTCTGCAGCCCTGGGTGGGACTCCCAGTTGGCCACATGGGATGAGTGATTCTGGCTATGATCCTTCTTGCCTCATCTCAGTGGTAGACTAGTGACAGCTAACTTTTACTGAGCACTCCATATATGTGAGGCACAAGTTATAACTAATGTAATTCTCACAGCCTTTCATCACCAGCATGCTATCCTAACAAGTCCAAGTTGTCAGTTTCAGTCTAGTCAATGGCACCATGGCTGCTGCCTCTCCCATCATTTCTCATCTGAGAGCAGAGCAACTCGCCTCCCCCTTGCGTGTTTCACAAGGTTGCCCTGCAGATCAATGTGCTGAGCGATGTGGGCGCACCTTGGAAGCTGCATCATAAATAAGATGCAGTTGCTCTTCACAGGACTGGCCATTGCACAGTAGAGCCCAAAAGAAGGCTGAGCTTGGGGTTAGACACATGCAGGGTTGAATCCAGTTCTGTAACAATTCCTTGGCAAGTTTGGAGTCCTCCTGAGCAGCTGGTTTCCATTTGTAAATGGGGATGTTAAATCCTTGATGGGTCGCTAAAGAAGTTGGATGAAAGATCATGCATGAATCATTGGGGGCATGTAGTAGTTACTGTCATTACTGTATTTTTGGGCCCTTTTAGGCACCTCAGGGCCTGTTTGATGCTAAGTATATACGGAGAGACTCCGGGTGGAGTGTCCTTCGATGCCGGTTTATTAAGGAATCATAAACCACTTAACTCGTTCTGTTCCCTACAATATATTCATTACAGAGTCGCACACTGCTAATGTGAAATAGAACCATTTATGTGATTGAGGAATCGTCTTGATGATAGACTAATATATATTTTTTCTTCCCTTTACCAGGATGAAGATGATGGTATGTTCATCTTATAACTTATAACTCATCCCTTCATTTTTCTGCTCAGGCATTCAAATGAAATTTTTTAGTACAGAAACACCATAAAGTCAATTACATTTGTTAAATTAGTTTTAAATGGACATATATCATGTGGTATACTGCATGACTGTAATAAAATGGAATTGTTTGGCTGGATTACCAAAGAGAACCATTGAGTTTGTGCGTATCGGTGCAAATTACTTAATGGTACAGCGAGTTAAAAATGGCATGTATGGTTTGATGGAAACATTTCTATTGTGCCCTCTCATGCATATGGGTAAAGGATCACTAATTGCAGAAGAATAAGACAGCATAAAATTTGGCTTTCATAAAACAAAACAAAACTTGTGAATCATTTCTAAAATGCATATGGTTTCCAATTGATAATTTTCTGCCAACTTAGCATTTCAAAAAAGGGAAAAAAGTGTATTACAGAGACTGATATAGAATAGCAACATTTTAAAATGCGCGCTAAGGTGAAAGGTCACCCAGAAAGTCCTTGGGAGGTGGGGTTCCATCCTACCAACCACTTCCTAATTACATTTCATCTTTCTTGGATTTTTGTATCTCTCTTTGGACTAGTTGCTTCTAATGGGGGAGCAGTTCTGGATTGTTCTATGACACTTGGACCCTGATAATCAGCTTTATTTTTTTCCTCTTTCCCTTCCCACAGTGCATCAAAGACCTTTGCCCCAGCCAACACTGCTCCCCATGAGCTCCAACACTTTCCCTTCAAGATCCAACAAGCCATCGCAAAAGCCCTCCCACCCATCGTCACACATGTTCGGAGCATTCTCAGAGAGGTTTGTGCAATGTCCTTAAGATCTAACTTGACTGAGCTAATGTGAGGTAAGTTGAGGAAGGAAGAAATGAGCCAGTGTATAGTAGGGTCAGAACTTTGGGTCTTAAGAACCAAAACCAAGCTAATCACAATGAGCCACACATCTTAACCCTCCGTATCCTCTGAGTCTGCTCAGGGCCAGAGAGGTACAGAATAGAATGCCTCATGGTCACCCCAAAGAACGGACGCTTTGGCAGGAAATGGGGAACATTTTCACTTTGTGAGTTAAAACCAACACACGACCACTCAAGAAACCCAGTCATTTGAGTACCTGGAGTTCACCCTGCGTCTTGAGTGGGAGACGGAGAAAGCCTACCGTGTACTTGGCAGGTGCGAAGGGTTCACTGTGCAGGCTCCTCCCCGCAGGTCCTCTCGCTCAGGGCCCGCAACGAGGCTGGCCAGAGGCACGGACAGGAAAAAGACGCGGGTCGTGTCTCCCTCAGCCAGCCCACAGGATGCCTCCTGGTGTCCCCCCTGACCTCCAGCCGTGTGGGCTCGCTCTCCTTTAATATCCAAAGGGACAAAGGGAGAGGCCCAGCCCCACTCTAAATACGGGAGAAAACTCAACCATCAGCACGACCCCTCTCTCTTCCCCTCTCCCCCCTTTTTATTTTTTAAATCATCCTTGGGTGCCTCTTGCTCTGAGTTGCTGCTGCTGCTTCTCACCCTTCCAGCTATGGCTCTTCCTCGGCCACACCTGCCATTTTCCACACTGTCCGCCCCACACGGGGCCCCTGCCCTAGCCCTCATTCTTACAAAACACCACTCACAGGAGCTTGCCGAGCAGAGCAGACTTGAACAGAAGGGTTGGGCTAATGGGTGGGGGCATGGCCGAGCAGCATGGACAGATGGCATTTAGGGTCCCCAGAATCCCTTACCATCCGCTGCAACGCCGCCTGGTCTCTGTTCCTCACCCGCCCACCCTCTCGTTGTCCACTGCTAGGCCCTGGGGGGTCCCCTGTTCCCCAACTCCATGCCCATCACTGTATTTTCCTAACCATGACAGGCCCTCTCCCCAGAGGACTCTGCCATTCCCCAAACTCGAAAGCCCCAAAGTGCAGCCAACCATGAAGTCGCTTTCAAATGCCCGTACTTACAGTTTTCTTGGTTTTGTTTGGCGGCTTGTGAAGCTGGTTAGACTTTGGCCGGTGGTGAGATGCGTGCGCCCCGTTCCGTCTCCGGCCCGGCTCCCGTGGTTTCAGGGCTGGGTGGGAAGTAATCACAAAGGAAGGAGCATGACAGCCCGGTCTCCCTCATGCAGCCTCCCACTGGCTCCTCCTCACCCAGCTGACAGTGTGTTCTTTTCCCGCAGCAGCAGCAGCTTCCCGCAGAGCGCCTCCCTGCCGCCATGCTTCTCTCAAGGTTTGTGGTCTGGGACCCAGGGGCCTACTCCAGGCAACACGCCGTCATGCCAGGGTTACCAACCTGTGCCAAAGCTCTTGGCCAAGGTTCTGCTGGTTCCTGAAGGCATCTGGCTTCCTCATCCAGCACTGAAGTACGGTCTGCAGTGCACCAAGGGCTGCCGGAAACATACACCCCCCTCCGGAAGGCGGCCTTGGCCTTTAACCTTCCCTGGTAGACCTCCCAGGCTCAGCGTAGTACTTGGCTTTCTCTGTAGTTTGTTTCCACAATGAATCTACACTTGACTTATACATTGAGAAACATGTTTAAAACACAGATTAAGAGAACCCAACCCCCAAATTTCATTTCAGTAAGTCTGGATGAGGCCGTGCCTTTTTAAAAAATATATATTTTTATTGATTCAGAGAGAAAGGGAGAGGGAGAGAGAGATAGAAACATCAATGATGAGACTCACCTATCGGCTGCCTCCTGCACACCCCCTACTACAACCGGGTACGTGCCCTTGACGGGAATGGAACCCGGATCCTTTGGTCTGCAGGCCGACGCTCTAGCCACTGAGCCAAACCAGCCAGGGCGAGGCTGTGCCTTTTAAAGAATATCTCCTCCAGGTGTTCAAAGAGAGTGAGCAGCAGGGAGCAAACTCTGGTTCTAAAAGCTAACAGTATTCTCAAGGTAATTTCACCTTGTCTCGGGCAACTGACATTTCTCTTTGTGAACACGAGAGAACATAATTATCTTCATTCCTGCCTCGTCACCACGTGGTGGTTTTGAACAGGTGGAAATTATTGTTGAACTAGGCTTCCTGAAATGCTAGTTGCTGGAAACAACTGCAAGAGCAATGGGGGGGGGGGGGGCGGGGAGGGGAGTGTGTGTTATGACAGAAGTGAAAAAGGGTTTACAGTAAATTAACTTCCAAATGTTGTACTTTTGAAGGTCCTTGCAACAGACCGCCGCTCAGGTCGGAAGGCAGGAACTTTACCTTGCCAGTTCCAACCAAACCCCAGCCACCATCCCCTGGGGAAGAAGAGGTAAAGACGCACATATGTTTTCATTGCATTTTCATTTTCCCCCAGCAAATGAATCACCATAAGCTCCCACTGAATATTCTTTTGTACTTTTATCTTCTTGACCTTATTTTATTTATATATATAATTGATTTTAGAGAGGAAGGGAGAGGGAAGGGAGCTGGAAATATCAATGATGAGAGAGATCATTGATCGGTTGCCTTTTGCATGCCCCACACTGGGGATCGAGCTCGCAACCCAGACATGTGCCCTGACCAGCCATCGAACCCGGACTTCCTGGTTCATAGGTCCATGCTTAACCACTGAGCCATGCCACGGCTGGCCATGGCCTTAATTTGTTTTTAAGTGAAAATAATTAAAAGGGAGGATCCAGGTGAAAAATATATTCTTTTTCCTTGTGTTCTTAAAGACTTTTCCAATGGCAAATGTGTTTTGCATTTAACAGTGAGTACCATGATCCTATTTTTCATGTTTCCTAGTTTACGACCTTGAGTAAGTCCCTTAAATGCTTGTTAATTCAGTTTTTTCATTAAGTCTATTATTCTATTAGACTGAAGAAATTATTATATCTATATTTTTTCTGATTAGAGATTCCATTATATAAGGAATACTTATTCACAGATACCTTTGAAACAGCATCATGATAAAAAGCAGTTTGCAGGAAATACCTTCTATTTAGCCTTACCTGAATGATTCTATATTAAGAAAACAAACGTTTCCAACCTCATGGAATGGAGGTGGCGATTTATGAAAATGATTACTTGGAGGCCTTTTTACTTACCTATGTAACTGCACAATTTATTCTGTATTTTAAAAATTTACATTTTCAGAATTCATTAAGTGAAGAGTGGTACGTCTCTTATATTACCCGACCGGAGGCAGAAGCTGCTCTTAGAAGGATAAACCAGGTACTGTGCTGAAGTTTATGTTTAAGTGGTTATGAACATTAGTGGCAGGAGGAGAAGGGGACTGGCTTTTACTGAGTACCAGTTACAGGCTAGGGATCCTGCTAGGCCCACGCTGCTACACCGAGGGGACCTGTTAGTACCGGCTTCACACCTCCCAGCAGCCGCCACAGAGATTCCTAGGACCCCGGGAAAAATCTAAATTAAGGCCGCACTGGGCTGGCAGAATCGCAGATTTTATCATCAAAAAGGCCCAACTTGTCATAGGAATCATACAGTGTGCAAAGAAGACTCTCTCCCAAAGTTCCAGCGTCTTACTGGCTCAGTCTTCCTCTTCGTGCTCAGTGGGAAGAGATCACATCCAGGCGGACAATTCTAATTTAATATCATTCTCTGGAAATGCTATATTAGATAGCAATAATTTATGGAATAAAAATTTAAAGTACAGGATGAATCACAACACTATTTTAGGAAATATCAGGAAAAAAAATATAAGCACAAAGACAGTCCACGTTCAGTTTTGTTCAGGGTCGAACCCTCCACCTGGAGGTCAGGAGGTTTAAAAAAGTGAGTGAATTTCAAGGCGTTTGGGTGTTTTCTGGCTTTGGCTGAGGGAGGAAGGGCAAGGACATGAATTAGCTCCCAGGAGTAGGGAGCTATCTCCTTAGCTGACCAAGTCCTTATGTCGCCTGGCCCTGGGCCCACTCACCCGCCGATGTGTTTCATTACCGAGAAGGGCACGCCTTTCGTCAGAGACTGCAGAGGTTGACTTAGGCCTTTCTCTCCTGCCTCCTTCCCCATAACCATTCCTGGGATTTTAGCAGTTTGGGACCTGAATGTTCACCGGCTTGGCTTGTAACCCAGTTTTCCAGATCCCTAGAGACTGGCCCACTGTTGCCTTACTGTTCTCATCCCCACACGAATGTCTCCTTTCAGGATGGCACTTTCCTGGTTAGAGACAGCTCGAGGAAAACACCAAGCAATCCGTACGTCCTCATGGTGTTATACAAAGACAAGGTCTACAACGTCCAGATCCGTTACGTGGAGGAAAGCCACGCTTACATGCTGGGAACTGGGCTCCGAGGGAAGGAGGTAAGGACCTCAGTTCCAAAATGTTCCCCACTTCTCTTGTTCTGCTTCCCTGCATACCTACCGAGTGGAACTTCACTGTAACATTCTTTGCAGGTCCATACTGTACGGCAGCTTAAGTTAAATCATGTTCGTGAAACCCTTCATTTACTGAAAGGCAATAAAACAAAATATTAACAGTAGCCACACCTCTACCACAGGAATCTTTCTTTTACCTTTTATTCCAAATAGTCTAAAGTCACATGTGCAACTTTTGAAATCAGAAAATATATGTAAACATTTAAATTTCTCCAAAGAGCTCCAGTTGGATGGTGTCAAAGGCAAGTCCCTTCTCAGTCATCTTTGCCACATCATTTCAATGGAAGATTGCGGGGTATTTATAAGGCTGTATTTTAAATCAACAAATGGAAAAATAGAATGTTTGTTGTGGTTATTTAGATACTTGGTTCATTTCCTACTAAACTGGAGGTGTGGCCAATGAAGGTGGCCAAATTGCCAAAGACACCTTCCTCTGTTCAGCCGAGGTTTATACAGTCACTTTTTGGGTGGTAATCCGGTTATGAGGAAAGCCTTTCAGGGCTGCTTTTTGCAAAGGAAACTAACAGCTAAATTTACTGCCCCAAACGTGTTCTTTAAGTTCAAAGTTCCAGGAGGGAGAATCAGGCGAACCAAACATTCCCAGACTGAGAAACAGCCCACCATAACTTCCATTTCACTCCAAATGTGTTTCAGTTATGATCATGTAAATGAGCAGGGAAAAAGCCCCCACATGATTTTGGTCAAGTGTTTGAATCACAGCTGCCCCGAGGGAAGTGCCTAGCAGAGTGGTCTTAGAGGAAGTGCACGGTCCTGTCGGGATACCTAGGTGACTTCTGACCCACCTAGAAGGGTGGATGGCGTTTTCCCAGTCTGGCCCTTGGGGATAGGTGATCCAGGCACTGAATGCAGACTCGGCTACAGAGCCCTGGTGAGTGCGGGGGTGGCAGTGGGCAGGCAGCAGAGAGATCATGAAGGAATTATTATGCCATGTTGCAGACGTCCCCTCCAGACCCCAGGGACAGTGGCCTCCTGATTCCTACACCTCCTCACATATTAATGACTGAGATATGGAATTCAGAAACCAAAATCAAAAACACCAAGAGAGGCAAAGGCCAAGGTATCATAATTAGGCCCCTCTATATATGATCCCCTGTCTGAAGTTAAAAAAAAAATTAGTCGCCCTAACTGGTTTGGCTCAGTGGATAGAGCGTCGGCCTGCAGACTGAAGGGTCCCAGGTTTGATTCCGGCCAAGGGCATGTACCTTGGTTGCGGGCACATCCCCAGTAGGGGGTGTGCAAGAGGCAGCTGATCAATGTTTCTAACTCTCTATCCCTCTTCCTTCCTCTCTGTAAAAAATCAATAAAATATATTTTTTAAAAATTAGTCACACACACACACATATATATATATATAGTCTTTTATCCATAGTATATTGGATGTTGGTGACAGCAGAAATCATTAAAACATTTGTCAAATTTTACATTAAAAAAATAAAAATCCTCCTAACTTCAAGAGGTAAGATATTATGCAGATTAAAAAACTGAGGGTGCAATTCATGCTACCTGCTCCAGGGTTGATTTATCTCCATTTTGAATCTTTCAGGACTTTCAGTCTGTGTCAGATATTATCGACTACTTCCGGAAAATGCCGCTCCTGCTCATCGATGGGAAGAACCGAGGCTCCAGATACCAGTGCACGTTAACCCATTCGGCAGGTTGCCTGTAGCACGTTAGCCGAGCAGGCGAACCTTCCCTGACTGTGGCCAGTGCGGAAGATCAGCCAACCTGGGTGGCTGGACAAACACTCAGGACTGAATCGAACCCCTCAGCATGAATACGAGGGTTTGGTCCTTTCACTTAACAAAGGTTTGAAATGAAGACTGTCACGTGTCCCATAATTTATTTATTCTTCTTGTTTGTGAAGTGCATGAGTGGTAATGTGCACACTGGCACTGTAGGTGTGCACTGTAATGATTTGTGCAAATAATGTGCATTTTTGATGCCTGTTTCAAAGTACAGTAGTTTCCACAGCTACAAAAATAACTTGGGGCAAGTCTCAAAACATTTAAACAATAATAGCTTTTGTTATCACATAAAACTGATTTTTTGATAGCCAAACCTTGTCCATCAGTGGCAATCATGAGTTTTTATATGTATACTAGTAATTTGAAAATTTCTAAAATTAACTTTCTTTGCAGCAATAATTTAAAAGGCTTCAAAAATATTTCATTCTCTCTTATTTGGTGTTTCTTTTTGTTGGGGGGATTTTTGTATACTTTTTTATGAAAAGATAAATGCATGTTGGAGTAACTTCCTGGAATTAAAATTAATTTGCCTTTTGCTTTACTTTCGGGTTCCTAAAACAACTTTATTGACTTTACTGTTTGGTCCGTACTATTATATTTTTGTTTTAAAGCACACGTAAGCTATAAATACAAAAAGAAAACATTTTAAATCAAATACACGTGGATTTAAGTACCAAGAAGCATGTATTGGGTCATGTGACTTGGAAGTCCATGGTAGGAGTAGATGTCAAGGATTTGGCTGTAGATTTTACCAAAGTCTTCCTGGGAAGATGAAAAAGCAATGAATATACATAGAAAAATATCTGGCCAGATAACCTTTCTTCCACCTCTTTTTATCCCCCTGACAACTGTCATAAAGACCTTTTCCTCATCCTTCCCATAAGAGCTTCATAAATCCTGCAAAGCAATGCAGCTCTTTCCTTTGCTAACAAATCTCACTTAACAAGCAGTAGGCATTTTGCAAAACAAAAACCTGGCATTCAGTGATTCTTCAAGTTTTCCCTGTTGGGCCCTTGGTTATTCTTCCACAACTTTTACTAAGAAAAATTGTTTGCTTCTCTGCTTAATCTACACGTTTTCTGGGTGGCAAAGAATATCTTGCAACTTCATTTCATGAGCTAATAGAACATGGAAGGGATCAAGAGTGTCACTGGGTTAAAACTGACAATTTGGTATGATGAGTGTGTGGATACTTTTCACCAATGATGATAAAAATGTTTCACAAAACATCATCCTTACAAGCCAAAGTTCTCAATTTAGGGTCCAGAACTAGTTCTAAAGCTGAAAAAACCTGCACTATTTACATGTTTATTCAATAGGATATTCAATAAGCATTTATTCAGTCCCTGTTCTGTGTTAAATACTGAGCTTGGTGCTGGGTAGTGAGTCTAGCAACCATTATAAGTTCTATTATGGAGTGAGCTGACTTTGTGTCTTGCTTCATAGTATTCTGTCCTTTATATTAAAAAATATCTAAAATGAAGGACATGGTAGATTTCAAAGCAACTATTTGGTAATGAATCATGTTTACATGGCAAACTAAAGCCTATTATTTTAAGTCTCCTTGGGTGGAAAGGGACAAAAATTAGGAAGTTTAGGGTAAAGATATTGTAAGGCTAAAAGCTATCCATGGCCATGACTGAAATCAGTGGTGAGTACCTGATGTTTTCATGACTAGCATTCTTCCTCCCCTTCTTCAGGCAACGGCAACTCCATTGTTCTGGTAGGGCCTCTCCGCCTTTGACCACAGACCTGGCATATGGCCCAGCCTCACCAATCACAGTTGCTTAGGACCCTGCTCAGAAATAAGAATCTTAACCAAAGCTGGCGTCCTTCCCTGGGATGCTAAACACAGAGGCTGAATTAGAGGGTCTCTCTCCTCTAGGGATCTGCACACCTGCAGTTGTCTGCTGCCATGCCTCTACCCTCCTTTGGTCTTGTGGAGGAAACCAGTCCATAACAGGAGAGGATGAGACCAATGCACAGAAACAGAACCAGGACAGAGCCATCTGGTCCATTAGCGGAGTCCTTGACATCTACTTCCACCATGGATTTCCAAGTCACGTGATCCAATACATGCTTCAGTTAGCTTGAGTTGTTTTGGGCACCTGCTACCAGGAGACAGCTTACTAACATAAACTCATACCATCCATTTATAATTTAGTGACTCTCCTTCAGCCTGAGCCAAATTCAAGCATAAGGTAAATAATAAGCAGTGTCACATGGCCAATTTCCTATGTCATACCCTTGCCATTAGTGAAATAAATTAGCCATTCTTTGAAATATTAAAACAATAATACAACAGCCTTCAGGAACATAAAATGATTATTTATAACTCAGTATATTTTATTATATTAAATATATTGGTAAACTCAGTTCTCCAAGATACTTGTTAATTCAACAATACATACAGTTATAAATTCACAACAGATAAGTAAGAAATTAGGAAGAAAAACGGTTAGAAGCAAGGGATACATCTGACTGTTGAAACTCTTCAAAGAGGGGCTTGTTTCTTTCTGTTTCCTTGGAGTCATCTGTCTTCACAGGGTGACTAAACTGTAGAGTAAGGTCACAAAGCAGTAACTGGGAGTGCTCTGTGTAAAACAATAACAAAAGGGATCATATTGTAGCATATATGTCCCTAGACAACTACTGTTGCTTTCAGTAGCTATTGCCTTAATTCTCGATTTAGTTTTCTTTTAAGTGATTATTGATCAAACTACACATTAGGTGTGCTTATTGTAACTTCAAGTCAAATTTATGTACTATAAAGTAAGCATGACAAAAATTTACTAGAAGGGTTCTTTAGCCCAACTTGTCAGCAATCTTACTAAGCTGCAACTTGATTTATGCAAATTTTATTTACACTTTTTAAACTTATCACTTTTGTGTGTTCTACATGCACATAGTATAAAGAATCAAATAGGTCTATGAGGCATGTTACAAAACTAGCAGTTTTCACCTCCCAAAAGCAACCACTTCTAACTTTGGAGCTCACTTTGGAGCTTATTTTGTTTTTATTGCTTTTGTTGTTTTGTGGCTGTGGAGTTTTTATCTTTTTTTTTTTTTGAGGTGGGGGCTGGAATTACCTCTATATTTTTAAATAACATGCATATTTTATTTTTTCAAATTTAAGTATTACCTATCTGCTTCTGATTACAGAAGATTAAGATATAACACTTTTTACTCGTGCCCATCCCCAATATACTTGAGTACAATTTTTGCTAGCTCAGTATTTAATGCTTATAATTTTTAATTATATAAGTACTAGAGGCCCAGTGCATGAAAATTCATGCACTGGAGGGGGGGTCCCTCAGCCCAGCCTGCGCCCTCTTGCAGTCCGGGAGCCCTCAGGGGATGTCCGATTGACAGCCCTCTGTGGAAGGCTACAGGTGGGCCGAGGGATGGCACTGGCTAGCGAGTAGCCGGCCCTGCCCCCCATCACCCCACTGCTGCAGCTGCCATCGGCCTCCCTCTGCGGGAGGTGACCTGGTGGGCCTATCAGGGGACGGTGATGGCCGGCCCCGCCCCCCCATCCTCCTCCACCACCGCTGGTTTCCCCCTCCCCCCCACTGCCGTCCCCTCCCTCTGCCGGCTGGCACACGCTTTGGCTGGCCTGGCACTGCCTGCCCAGCTGCCCTCCCGCCCCCGTCATTCTGCAGTTCAGTCAATTTGCATATCATGCTTTTATTACATAGGATTCTTCACAGCTGAGTCTTGTAATATGACATTTCCCTTCCTTTAAGCTACCACCCAGCCACAGTTAATTTCTTTTTTTGTTGCTTAATTATCATGAACATATCTCAAACCCCAGTTGGGTAAATCTCCTCTCCCAGTTCAGTCAAGCACTTAACTATTCTACAGTTGAAAGTCTCTCCTCTCCAGAGCCTTCTGACCTGCTCTAGCCTGGACCGATGCCCTCCAGGACTGCTGCACAGCTCACATTCTGGGAGCTCTCTTCACCATTATCCTAGGGACTCCTTTCACCTTCCCTCATGTGGAGCATCCTTTTTCCAGAATCTCATGTCTTTCTCTTTTTGGTCTGCATCCTTGTTTGGTGAAATACAACCTTAGTAACTTCTATATGTCTGAAAAGTTCTCTCTCTACACCAATGCTTAATGGAGTCACTGAATATAAAAATCTAGGTTGGAAATCATGTTTCTTCAGATTTCCAAGGGCACTGCTGCATTTTCTTCCAGCTTCCAGTGTCACTATTGAGAACTGTCAAGCTTCTCTTGTTTCTCTTTAGAAGCTTCGAGGATCTTTTGTTCTCCCAGTGTTCTGAAGCCTCACAGTACTGTATTTTGGTGTGCATTGATTTTCATCCATTGTGTTGGGCTGTTTCATTGTAAAAACTCATACCCTTCAACTCTGGAAGTTCCTCAGACTATTTCTTTAATGAATTTCTCCTCGTTCATTGTCTAAGTTCTAACACCCCTATTTACTGGATATTGGACTTCATTTGGCCTGGTTTGTCATTTCCCCCCTAAAACTTTCTTTCTTCTTCTTTTTTTCTTTATACTCTAGGGTATTTTCTACATTTTTATCTTTAACCCTCTACAGATCTATTTCTATTATCGCATTTTTAAATTTCCAAGAGCTCCCTTCTGTTCTCTAAATATTTTTTGTAGTTTCATGTTCCTTTTCATAGACACAGCATCTCCTCTGTGGATATTATAGTTTCTTTGAGTTCTCATTTCCCTTCATAATTTGGTTTTCTTCCTCCTTGATTGAACCTATTTATTGGTTCTGTCTCTGCTTTTCATAGTAGATGTTTTCCTCCAATGTCCGTGCCACAGCTGTTTGCTCATATTTGAGACCGTGGCACTATAAAGACAACAGAAGCTCTCTGCCGTGGTAGGTGGTATTGTGGGCTGGTCTGACTGGGTGGTTTGTGGGGAAACCTGTGCTATCAGTATTTTTAGGTCTTTTCTCTTAGGCTGGTCATATTCCTGAAAGAAAAATCTGCTTGAGGGTATAAATCAGGCTTCTGATGTTTTATAGGCAAGTGGGAAGAGAAAGCTAGAGGTCAATTTGGTCTTAATACCCTCATTTTTAGTACAGTACTCTCCCCCTCGGCTTGTTACCAGTGGCTGCAGGCCAGGGATCCCTGGTTTTACCTTTTTATGGAATAAACCTCGTGTCTCTGTCACAGAGAAACAGCTGCCCAGTTCCGTCGAGAAGGAAGAGACCTTAGGGGCCTATGACTTCTTAAACATTTAACCAGTCCTCCTGTTCTTAGCTCCACCTTTCCCGCTACTTCCAGAGGATTCTGTACAACCATGTGTTGAGTCTTTGGGCTATTTCTTTGCTTTACCCAGCCAGTTCATAGTTTAGATTTTTGGGCTTTAGGGTTTAAACGTCTCTGTTTGTTTCCATTTGCTTTCTGTTTTGTAGGTAACACTTTTTGAGAGCTCTTTGTCTTATGAATTTTTGCCTGTTTGACATCACTTTAACTCTCAGATCTACCAATGTTAGATATTCTGTACCTATAAATGCCAATGACAATATTTCCTATCACACAGGGTTGTTATGACAACTGAGTCCACTTATATAAAGCTCTTAGAAGGATATCTGGATTATGGTAAATGTTATGATTATTTATTGACATTATTATTTTGGGGGAGAGTGGAGTAAACAGAGTGTTCATTTAATCTTCAATGTTTACCAGAAGTCTACCGTCCTACACGTCTACAAAAGCCCCTTGTACCCTAACTGCCTGACCTACCCCACAACTTTTCAGGACATGTATAGCATATTTATTATTTCTAATTTACTTCATGAAAGGATTGTCTAGAACAGTTAGATAATCGAGTTTGGGAGGAATTTTTTAAAAGTGCAAGCATCCAGAACCAATTATTCATTAAGTAAACATTTTCCAAGAGCCCATTATATCAAGGCACTGCTAAGTGCTAGGAATACCTTTAAAAAGCTTCCAGTTGAGCAGGGACAGGGAAAGGAAGTAAACATGCAATTACAACACAGCGTGATAGATGGTATGAAAAGGTAGAAGAGGTAACACGCTGGCTTAAAGGAAGTTTTCCAACCTAAGTAGCCTTGACTGACACAGTTTAATAAATAGCAGTTAACCTGGTGGAGTGGAGGTGTGTGTGTGTGTGGCGGGGGGGGGGGGGGGGCCGCAAGGGGCATTTCAGAAAGAGAAGCCTGTGTTAAAAAACAGAAACAAAAAAAGCAACTGTGTAGAGGTGCCCCCAGGTCAGCATGGTAGGAGCGCAGCACTTCCAGGGAGAGATAACGAGACGAGAGATTGGATGGGCTGGGCTGGTCTCAAGAGGTCTTATAGTCCATTCGAGGACGACAGCAGTGAACCAATGGGAGTTTTCAGCATATTTACATGTTAGGAGATAATCCTTGCTGTAAGTTGAGATTGGTTTTAGAGATGAATTAAGCAAAGCTAACCAGATTTCTTTACATCGGACTCCTCGGTGCCTTTGCTAATGTGTACTGTAGATTTGTGAGAGAAATACAGAGCATTATGCACTTCCCAAACTTAAGTCCCAGAAGGATGTGGAACCCAGGGTTACTGCACCCATCTACTAACATCTCTAGGCCAGCAGGGTTCACAGAGCAGTCTGGGAAATGCTGCTCTGGGAGGAACAGGCAGAAATAGTGTAACAGCACTCACTCTCTGGTCCTAACTAACAGCCACCTTCCTCTTCCTGGTGGCACACTCTGCCTCCAGGTGTGGTGGTCTCTCCGCCTCAGCCTCAGCAGTAAGTTCTGACTGGTCCACACTGGTCTCGGCAGTCCCCTTCCCCTTGGCAGCAGCTGCTGCAGACGGTTGCCTTTGATGCATATCTGGCCAATGACAGGAAAGGGGAAATGTGCTGGAGGGATGAGGGAAAGGCTTACATAAAGAGAAGAGGTAGAGGTAGTGTCTGGCCAAGTCTGCAGGTAATGACCTCGAGGACTGACGAACAGAGTGAATATAACAGAGAAAAAACAGAGAAAGAACCCAGTATCCGATGAAATTTCTAAAACTCTGAAGCAACTGTAGGCTGCCCCACCGTGGATCTTCTTGCTATTTTCCTTACTTATAAGCATGTTAAGTTGGTATTTTTTTACACGTAGCTGAAGGCCTATAACTGACACAAAGGCTATTTCCAAATATCCAAGAGTCGTCAAAAGAACTACATAATCAATGCAGTTTTCACGTTTAGAAGTAGGACCCGCAGGTGAAAGAATGGGGAAGAGATTGCAGCTAGTCCGTAAGGAGCAGCTATCCTAAAATGGAACAGGGAGACTGGAGGGAATGTTTGGTCAGGGATAGATTACCCCTAGAAATGTTCATTAATGAGAGTTCACATGCCGGGGGAAAACAGAATACATCTGTGAGGTGAGTGCTCAAACATCATGCCCCATGAGGTCTAATCCAACTCTATGAGTCTGTTTAAAATGAAGAGCCCTTAACTCACAAACTTCTAATTTTTAATTTGTAAGGAATCTTAGAGGCTTAGTAAGGATTAATGGATAAAGACAGTGAATTTTGTAGAATGTGACACTGTCATGTAATAGTTTGATGAAAGGAAGAAAGGGTAGTAATTTAGAGAGGTTAGACAATATCATAAGCTTGTTAGTGTCAAGGATGGGAATTCAAATTGGCTAACTGCTAGATCAATGCTTAAACATAATTCATCTTTAGAGATCTAGTTCATATTATAATGTACGCATTTCTTAAGAAACAGAAAAGTCCTAAATAGTGGGCAAAATTCGCTAACACCTCAACAGAAGCAAAAATGGCTCTACTATTTATTTTATAACAATGACATGCAAACATTTTAGTTTAGTGATTCCATACTTACCTTTCATTTTCTTCAATTCCAAAGAAATTGCATTAATATTTTTAATTATGACATTTAGCCTATGGTCAGAAACATCACTGTTCAACATCTGATTTTAAAAGAGAAACAAAAACAATGTAAAATCAGAAACATTTATGTGTTATTAAAATACTTAAATTTTCAGTACTTCTAAAAGGAAAACCTATTATTTCAGAACAAATAATTGTGAAGTAGTAGTCTTTATAAATAGAATTCTAACATAAAAAGATATCAACTTATTATGTTAATACTAGAGGTCTGGTGCACGAAATTCATGCATGGGGGTAGGGGGTCCCTCAGCCTGGCCTGCACGCACTCGCAATCTGGGACCCCTAGGGGGACATCCCTCTTGCATTCCAGGACTGCTGGCTCCTAGATGCTAGCCTGCCTGCCTGATCACCACGAACCGCTCACCTGCCTGCCTGATCGCCCCTAACCGCTTGCCTGCCTGCCTGATCGCCCCTAACCCCTCTGCCTGCCTGCCTGCCTAATCGCCCCTAACCACCTCTGCCCCAGCCCCCGCCACTGCAACTTCATCTGGAAGGACATCCGGAATGACATCCAGAAGATCATTTGGCTGTCCAATCTAATTAGCATATTACCCTTTTATTATTGTAGATTTTCTCAACTCAAAACACCTCCAACTGGAAATCTTAGGACGAAGTTTCTTCTTTAATCAAACCACTTCCACAAGATGGGGCCCTTACAGGGGAGATGCAAACACCCCCTTCTCAGCAAGCCTCTGCACTCAAACTCCCTGAACCTGAGCAATCATTGTTTACACGGAAGTCACTGTCTTTTTCTAACTTATTCTCTTTTTTTCTTTTCTAACTTATTCTTGAGTGACAGGATTCCCATAAAATTTTTTTTAAAGAGATAGTAAAATTCAAAATAAGATTCAATGATAACTCATTGACTAAGAGGATAGCAAAATGATCACTTCTATTTTAGCAAAGGAAATTAGGGCAACCTAATTCCACCTCTGAATTTTGGTTGAGTGAAATCCGTAAATCAACATATTACTCTGTTATACTAGTACTAGTGTACACAGCACATATATTTAAACAATTGCGTCAGAAACAAATACGTAGGTGGGTCACTGGAAACCAAACTAACCTGAGCCATTCAAATCTCTCAAAACGAGTTGAAAAATAAGCCGCAGTCAGCACACCCCACTCCAGCAATGTGCAAGGTGGGCGCTTAGAGGCCGTTCCGGGGCTTGTCCAAAATAATGAAACAATTCTTCCCTGGCTCCACCTTTCCCTGAGTCAGAGGGGTTGATCCGATTCCTCACGCTCACTGCAGAGCCCACTGCAAAGGAAGTGACTGTTCGTTTTCAGGACAATGAATAAAACACACTGGGCATCCACCCACAAGCCCCTGGGCGCTGAGCGGGAATGGCAGCTGTATCCTGGGAATGGCAAACCGAAGGATAACTTTAAAAATGAGGAATGAATGTAAATTAAAAAAAAAAAAAAGCCAAAAAGAACAAGAAGGAAGTAGAAACTAGATGGATAGTGAAACGCCCAAGAAAGTTGACCCTCCAGCTCAGGGTCTGGTTGCCGAGGGCTCTAAGCCCCGTGGGTGGGTGGGTGGGGTGAGCGGGCAGAGCTTCGGCAAGACCCCACTTCACGGGACAGAGGCGGGGCTGGCTCGGCCTCCCCGCGAGCCTGGTCAGGCCATTCCTCAGGCAGGACAGGTGGGCAGTGTCCCCAGGACCTGGGAGGTGGAGGCCGGGCTCGGGCGGAGGGAGCGTGCGGGTGAGGCCCAGACACCTGCACGCGGGCACCGACCCCGTGGCCGGAGGGAGAAACACCCCAGGCCCGCACCCGCCTTCTAACAACAACCCTTCTCCTTCGGCCAAGTTAAAACCGGTAGGGGGGCCCGGGG
>NW_005871381.1:816759-862671 GCF_000147115.1 Myotis lucifugus
CCTGGACATTGCAACAGTCTCCACCGCCCCGGCCCCCGGCCCCAAACCGGATTAGGATGACCTAAACCCAGGAACCCGGGCCTGCCCACAACCTGCCACACCTCACGACCCACCAGGCCCAGGGTCACTGCAGCTCTGACCCCTAGAGGGGTGGGGCGAGCGGCCCTAAAAGGGAGAGGGCTTCCTGATTGGCCAGTTTCTCTGCCTGATGCATTCTGGGAGTTGTAGTCCCAGGCAAGGCCCCCGTGGAGACAGTTCTAGAGGCCAGGCTGAAAGTGGCCGGCGCTGTGGTGCACACAGAAAGGGCGGGCAGGAAGGTGCTGACCTCCCCTCCCTTCTATGTGCCCTGCACTGTGCTAGGTGCTTTACAGGCCTCGTCTGCATTTAATATTCACAGCATAGGAGGGTGGTTAAGGCCAGACTCTGGACTGAAAGTGCTGGGGTTTGAATCCTGCTCCATCACTTGATAAAGAGGCTGGGAAGCGCTTTAATCATTCAGGGTCCAAATGTCCTCATCTGTCATATGCAGATAGTAACTGCCTTCTAGTGGTCTTTTGAGGGTTAAGAGAGAGAATGCATCAATGGGGCTTGGCAGATGATGTGCCCAATAAATGTGAGCGATCGTCATTCCTATAAATTTTTATGGATGAGGAAAGAGCACAGATGAGCTGAGAGATGTTCACTGGTTTCTTGCCAAATAGAGACGTTGGGGTTCCAGCCATCTTTGCTGGATTGCTAGAGTAGTCTCTGCCGCCACCACCTTTCGGGCTGACTCGGAGACTTTGCTTGGTGCCCGAATGACATGCCTTCGACTTGATGATGAGCTCAGACCTGCAGTATCAGCTTCTATACACATCTTTGTCTTCTGTAAGTCTCACCAATAACACACACCAGCCTCATCAACCAATCCCTTCCTCATAACCCACAGCACACAGTCTGTTGTTTAATTTGTATCCCGTTGCCTTCGATTTAATACAGAATTTGTTGTCGGATAGGCGAGGAGGGGTACAAGAGAATTGAGCTTCAGTCTCAGGTCCGCCAGCCATGTAATCTTGGAAAGGAGTACCTTCGTTTCTCTGAGCCCCAGTTTCCTCATCTGCTTTCTTTAGAAAGGGATGGGCTAGATCCGTGTTTCCTAAATGTCACTCATTATAGGGCCGCTATATACCAGCTATTTCATTATTACCTTCATATTTTAAATTTGCTTCCCTTTAAAATTTAAGTCTACTTGAAACGCTTGATATCACCAATATAAATGGAAGAAAATATAAACAGAAGGTAATAGGAAAAATAAAGACAGTGAAAAGGAAACATTATTTTTAATCATCTAGCTATTCTTGCCTCCTGATGGCTATGTTCCTGCAGCCCGATTTTCTTTGTTAAAATAGGTTCGTACTGCATGTTATAGAAGAAGTCTTAAAGGTAGTCTGGCACAAATGGAGACTTTCTTCTTAATGTTTCAGGATGATAAGACTTGGACGGGGAATAACTCTCCTTGTGTAGTTACATGACTTTTAGTGCCTCTGTATCAGATACATCACTTAGATCCCAGTGGGATAGGTGCCACGCTTTGCAGAACCTAAGATCAGATGCTCTTCAGTATCTCATCCCTTCCAAAGACGCCTTCATTCTCCATGTGCTATGGATGCCTTTCAAAACTTAGCTCAGTCCTGGAGGGAGTCTTCTGGAACCAACCCTACCCAGTTCTGCAGTTCAATGCCAGGCTCTCTGCCAATGCTTCCCTCACTTAACAGTCTACCTGTGGACACCTGCTAGTGTCAGACTCTAGCATTTTCTTACTTCTGACATGCATGCTGAGCGCTTTCCATCTAATCTTCAAGTCCTAAGTAAGGGAGAAAAAAGGAGGCACAGGAGGCCAGAAAACACGCATTCTCTGAGCGCTCCCTGTATATCCTGCATTATGTTAGAAGCTTTCATCTTCTGACAGCTCTCTGAGGTGGCTGTTATCACCCCAGTCACCTGGAAAAGGCAGCTGGAGCTCAGAGAGCGTAGTCCCTGCCCAGGGGCACAAGAAGCAGATCCTGTCTGTGCGACTCCAAAGCCTCTTTTCTCTGCGCCAGGCTGTCCCCCGGAACAGGATAGTCTCCTGAGACAGCCAACAACTACATCACGGCTCCGCAGTGTTCGGGGCCTCGCAGATCACTGGACTTGAACACACAGGTACTGATGTGCACGCGGCACACAAACACGGAGTGACCAACCTTGGGGGAGCAACATTTGTTTTCTGAACCAGAGACATTAACGAAACAAAAATAACTGCCATCACTCTGTCCTAAACGCAGGGATAGCTTAGCATCAAAAAGGAAGGAAGAAGGAAAAGAAAGGAAGGAAGGTCACAATAATTTCGAAATAAGACAAGCTTAACAGAGATCTTACTGGGTGCGTCATTTTTTTAATTCCCCTTATACTGATGCAGGCTAGTTAACACTTCACCTCAAGCCCTAACCGGTTTGGCTCAGCGAATAGGTCGGCCTGCGGACTCAAGGGTCTCAGGTTAGATTCTGGTCTAGGGCATGTACCTTGGTTGCGGGCACATCCCCAGTAGGGGGCGTGCAAGAGGCAGCTGATCGATGTTTCTCATCGATGTTTCTAACTCTATCCCTCTCCCCTCCTCTCTGTAAAAAATCAATAAAATATATTTTTAAAAAAAAACTTCACCTCGGATCTGCAGGATTCTAGATGTGCTGTGGGAAACGCCCCATGGGTAAGAGCAGAAGAAAGTGAGGCCTTTAAGAGACCTAGGGTGAACAAAAGTAGGTCAGTGGAGATAGGATTAAGACTGAGGATCCTGAAAGTCGGGGGTGAGCGGGGCTGGGCTGAGTAGGAGGTGCTGTCTCTGGAGCCCCATCTTCCCCATCACCTTGAACCCACTCATAAGTGTTTGCCAGGCCTGCCTGGGCTCAACCACCCGCCTTCCAGCTTCTGCTCACAGGACTTGAGATAGAATCGGAAGACCTGTCACACAGTCAGAGTGCTGATTGCTTCTTGTGAGTAGATTCAAACCACGGTAATTTGGGAAAAATCATCATTAAACTATTTTTAAAAGAAGGATAAACATTGTGTTTATTTTGAATAAACATTATAAATGGGGGGGGGAGATCTGAACTCAGAAAAACATAGATTGTAATAATGTACAGTATTTTCCTTCATAGAAATGTCTTGGAGCCATGATGACTACTTTTTGTGGTGTTCATCCTCCTTAAGTAATTATAGATTCCTTTTTTTTTTTTTTACTCCAGAAGAAAGTAAAACTTTAAAAGCATGATCGGCTACTTAAGGCTTGAGACTGTTACAGATGAGGCCCTTAAAACAAATCTATCTCTTTTAATACGTTTGCAAATACAACACTTTGCTGGAGCCCAACACAGGTTGTAGCTGTGGATTCTCGTGTTAATCAAATAAAGGAAATTAAAAAGCCGGTAAATTTCCTCATTAAGAGAAAAGCTGTTACAGAACAACAAGGTGATTAAGCGTTTTATGGAACCGGGTGTGAGTGCCTCAGTTAGTTTTATTACTAATTCTGGACATAAAGTCTGCATTTCCAGGAAAACCAATTGGGTAAATTATCTCACTCTTCCACTCACTCTCAGAGCCCCCATTCCCATCCTCTCCCTGCCCCTCACCAAGTGACAGTGCTGGTCTCTGTGCCTAGGGACTGGCTTCCTGCTGGAGCATCTGAATATTGCTTTGCACAGCCCTCGTGTACCCAGACCTGGCAGGCAAGGAGCATGTGCTTGGATCATTACCTAAAGAGCACGGCCGGTGTTGGAAAGACCCAGGAAATTCCCATGTGTCAGAGCAATGCTTTCCCCCCAGCCAATCACGCACAGGAAGCAAGAAGGCACGTGACTTCTGCCATGAAAGTTGGGTCCCCTGCCCACTGTCTTCTGCAAATAGCTGATGTTACACTGGGCAGAGTCATTTTCTTTTTTTCTCCAGAAGAAACACTTCTGAACTATAGGAAGATGTAATTAATGAAAACCCAAATTGCTCGCTGTGTTAACAAAAATGTTTTCACTTCTAATTAAGAGACTGCACAAAAGAAGATAATCCTGCCATTTGTGACATTTGCGACCTTAAGCCTTAAGTAGCCGAGGGCATTATGTTAAGTGACACAAGTCAGAGAAAGACAAATACTGTATGTGTGAAATCTAAAAACATTGAACTCATAGAAACATAGAGTGTGAGGAAATGGGGAGATGTTGGTCAGGGAGTACAAACTTTCAATGATCAGACTAGTGGCCTAGTGCATGAAATTTGTGCATGGGGGTGGGTGTCCCTCAGCCCAGCCTGCACCCTCTCCAATCTGGGACCCCTTGGGGGATGTCCAACTGCCGGATGTCCCACAGGGAAGGGGCCTAAACTGGCAGTCGGACATCCCTCTCGCAATCTGGGCCCACTGGCTCCTAACTGCTCACCTGCCAGCCTGCTTGATCGCCCCTAACCACTCTGCCTGCCAGCCTGCTCGCCTCCAACTGCCCCCCCTGCTGGCCTGTTCACCCCCAACTTACCCCCCCACTAGCTTGATCATCCCCAACTGCCCTCCTCTCCTGGCCTGATTGCTCCTAACCGCCTCTGCCTCGGACCCGCCACCATGGCTTTGTCTGGAAGGACATCTGGAAGGTCTCCTGGAAGGTCTCCTCATCTAATTAGCATATTACCCTTTTTTTAGTATAGATGAGCAAGTTCCAGAGTCTAGTATACAGCTTGGCGACTAGAGCTAATACTGTATCATATACGTGAAAGTTGTTGGGAGAGCAGAGCTTCATGTTCTCTCTCCATAACAATGACAACAACAAGATGGTAATCGTGTGATGCCAAGGATGTGTTAACTAACCTTATTGTGGTTCACATTTCACAACATATAGGCATATCACAACATCACATTTATACCTTAAACTTACCCCACCTGATAAGTCAATTATATCTCAATAAAGCTGGGGGAGGGAAAGAAATTACAGTTCTGTGCCAATATTTCCCTCCAAACTAGGAAGTTACCTGATAGAGTTGCCAGATAAAACACAGGACATCCAGTTCAATCTGAATTTCAGGGAAAAAACAGGTAATTTTTTTTTCTTAGCATAAGTATGTCCTCAATATTGTATGGCGCAGACCTCTATTAAAAATGTATTTGTCTACGATTTAAATTTAACCTGGAGTCCTCTTGTACTTTGACTTGCCAAATCTGGCAACGCTATTACCCAAACACTTCAACCATGAAAAGACACGCAAACAGTCTGAAGGCTTGTAGATTCAGGAGGTACGGAAGCCAAGAGAATATTGATGTTTTCAAACTTGATGTCCAAAATAATAAGATGCACACACTTACTGCGCCAGAATGCGGCTCCCTCCTTCCTTGGCGTCCCTGAAATGCAGGAAAGAAGTGACGACTTTGAGAAGACAGATGGACGAAAGCGGATGATATTCTGGATGGTGCTGCTTTGGACAGTGGCTTGCTATGCCTGTTTGTCTGAACACTGTTCACACCTGGCTTTTCAGAATATGCCTTCAGCCAGCCGGGCCTATTCATGACACAAACGGTGTTTATTGCCAGAGATCCACCAATCGGAGAACACCTTCTGTCCCCAAATAAAATATGTTTCTAATTCCAACATGTCAGCCCTCCACCCCCAACACTACTTCCCCTGCTTATTAAAGACGTGGATCCTGACCAGGCATTTCTCCCTCTGGACACTGCCCCTCATTCCCATGCCTCACCCTCATCAGCCGGCCATGCAAAGAAAAATGAGCATCTTTAGGAAAAAACATAGTACGTGCATGAAGTCAATCACAATGGAATATAAGCGTGTGCTCACCTTTTGGGGTGAAAAAAAAGTTTGTGTGCACAAAAGCAAGTTTGGGAAACCATTCACCAAAATGTTAGCAATGACTATCTCTGGGTAGCGAGATGGATGGGTGATGTCGTTTCTTTGCATTTATTTATTTAGCCTAGCTGTATGTAACTTTAGTCCCGGCCCTCTTCTCTCTATTTTAATCTCTCAGGGGGAGCGAGGGGAGGGGGGCATTTCTCAGGGTGGTGCAACATCGATCGCTTTAAAGCAGGGATTCTCAAACTTTACAGTGCACAATTTCTTAGGAGTTTGGGAAGATGCAGATCCTGGGGCGCAGTGTGATGACTCTGATTTGGTGCATCTAAGGAGCAGCTCTTTGAATCCGCATTTCAAATTCCCCCTCCTTCCATTTTACCCTCCGTGGACTGCGGGCCATCCTCTGAGGAACGCAGTACTGACTCACAGCTTCTACAGGTCTCAACTGCATGACTGTAGTGGAAACTTATCTAAATGACTACTAATGTCAGAATTTAGTCATTTAAAAAAAAGTATTTATAAATATAAAAGGCTAATATGGAAAGTGTCCCCTCGGGAGTTCGACTGGGAGACCGGGAGTTCGATCACTCTCTATGATGTGTGCTGACCACCAGGGGGCAGCGTGGAATGAAGGGAGGCCCCAGCTGGCAGCCAGGGAAGGGAGGCCCAGCTGGCAGCCAGAAGGCCCTGATCAGCCCTGATTGCCAGCCAGGCCTAGGGACCTTACCCGTGTACAAATTTCGTGCACTAGTATACATATATAATACTAGAGGCCCGTTGAACAAAGAGATTTGTGCAATAGGCCTTCCCTTCCCCTGGCTGCTGGCACCAGTTTTCCTCCAGCACCCGGGCCCCAGGCCTTCGCTCTGGCTGGAGCCGTCAGGCTTCAATCTGCCGCTTCATGCCTACGTATGCAAATTATCCACCATCTTTGTTGGGTTAATTTGCATAGTCTCCTGATTGGCTGGTGAGCGTAGCAGAGGGATGCTCAATTTACATGTTTGTCTATTATTAGGTAAGATACATGTTATATATAATATACTATATATATTTTCAGGCATAGATCAGATTCACATAATGTTCATTTAAGAGAGGACAGTACCTCCCCACTCCACCCCCCCAGTATAGCAACAAACACACTTAATGTCCACTTGATTCTTGGAGGTGGGAGGAGGAGATGGACATCCCAGCGTCAAGTTCTTCCTAACTTAGGTCTTTATGTCTTCCGTTTCCTAGCCTTTTCATGTGCGCATAGTATGTGCTCACTAAACCTTATGACTGGATGAGCTGGCCTGTTGTGGTGGCATCCTGGAGAGCCACAGGAACCGAGGTGTGTTTGAGCGCCTGCCACTCTGCTGGCATCTCAGCAAAGCCCTGACAGCAGAAGCAACACCTTCCTGGCTTCTAAGCCCCCGAAGGAGGGACCGCCCGCCCCACACTGTCTAAGCAGAATGCAGACTTACAGCTGTTCTAGAAGCTGCGTCAAGCCTGCAAGCTTCAATGCAGCCTGTGCCTTGTGGGCCAGATTAGGAAACTCTGGTCCTCGATTTAAAAAAAAAAAATAAGGATCATCATTTGAATAAAAATCAAATGACTCAGGATCTGTCCAAAATGAAGGATGTTTTAATACTTTGTGTGTAAAAACACGGATATTTTGCTGCTTTTTTATTAAACAGATTTTATTATTTTTCAGAATCTTGTCAGCATAATCATTTTACGGGCGGATGGAATATTCGGCCCTGCCCCTGCAGGAGTTCTTCCACAGCAATTACCTCGTGGCACTTTCTCTGTAATTAGGTTTTCACGGAGGACTTTTCCCCGGGTCTGTGTAATAAGTGAAATATGACCAGAATTTAAATTTGTCAATTACAAGCCAGCGCAAACACGCAGCAGAACCATGAATTCCAAACCACGGGCTTGGAATTGCTGAGGGGCAGATGCTCTGAAATTAAAATGGAAATAAAACTACTGACTGGCAAGTGGAAAGTGGCCCCCAAAGAACACAGATCTCCCCCAACACTATGCATGATTCTCCCCAACAGTGTGAGCTCTTGATTACAAATTCTTCAGCGTAAAACGGGCGAACCAAGGAGCAAGCAGTGGATTTGTGGTAAAGTCATCTACGCAGGGGCTCTGAGCTCCTGCCCTGTGAATTCCTGCGCTTGGCAGGCCAGAGCCTCACTGCATTATGCAGTCTGCTGGCTGGCGGTATTCTCTCTGAGTGACTGGGAGACAGACAGATGTGGGGACAGGCCTGCGTTCTCCAAGCAGCTCCCATTTTTGCTGACCTGACTTCAATACTTGCTCTTGGGGGGCCCTCTGCCGGCCATTTCTCATAAAGGGCAAGTATCTATAAGTATGCACTGTTGAGGACCCTGACAAATCATTTATTTCATTGGAACAACCACAAAACAAAAGCAAATTTCTTGAGCTTTGTATTTATAAGAAGCCCCAGGCGAAGGAAATGGAACTCATGGTTTTTAAACTGACTGAGTGCCTGCATTTATTCATGCAACAAATCTTTCTGGATTTTCCCTTCTGTCAGTCACTGTGTCTAAGGCAGATAGTGGGGAGCCCATCCGACGGGCCTCTCGCTATCAGGGAGCTCAGGGTCTGGGGGAGGAGGTGGACGGGAGCCCATAAGCGGCACAAATACATGTTAAGTGACAGATTGATGAGGCAGTGTCCAGGACGGAGATATGTCACGGCAGGTCATGTGACTTGGCGGGGCAACTTTCAGGGAGGGCTTCCCTGAGGAAGGGACTTCCGGTTGAGATCAGGAGAGAAGAGCCTTCCAGGCAGAGGGAACAGCGTGTTCAAAGGCCCTGTGTCAGGGACGGCCTGGCAGGCGGGAGGCTTGAAAGGAAGTCCAGCCAGGCTGGACTGCAGGGAGCGCGGGGGAGCCCAGGGCAAGAGGAGGCTGAGGAGGGGGCATGCCGGGGCCAAGGGGCCCGTGTTGAGGCTGCTGGTGTCTCCTGAGCCCTGTGGGAAGCCACTAGGTGCTCTTAAGCAGGTGGGAGATGGGAATGCTGGTGGCTGTTGGGGCCTGGGCCGTATCTGCCCCTGTTGTCCATACTGAGTCGGGTGCCGGCTCAGAGTGGGAGCCAGGGAACGTGTGTTCCGTGAATAAGAAACTTCCCCCAGTCTTCTACCGCAGGAGCCGGCTGCAGGGCAGTCTGTGTTCAACAACAGTCTCACTGGCCTCACTCTCCCTTCCCCAGGACCACAGTTTTGGAATTCTTGCTGGAACGCTTTCCAAAAGGATCTAGAAGTTGCTAGTAGTTACAGGCTTTGGGATCCCATGGCTCTGGATTTAAATCACAGAGTTACCTATTCTCTCTGAGTAGTCAGTGTCCCCAGGTGTAAAATGAAGATAATTTACATTTTTACCCAAAAGGGCTGATGTGGAGATTACATCTGATTATCTGTGCAAAGGGCCTGGCACATTCACGTCCCCGTTTGGGTAGAAAAGAGGGTCAATGGGATGTGGCTGGCCAAGGCTGTGGGTGGGGTGGGAATTCCTTTGTGGTTTCAACGTTCCTGTCACTTACAGCTCCTCCTCCTGTGGTTTATTTTGGAGAAAGGAAAGAGGAAGTTGTCTCCCTGAGGGTCCCTGAGGAGCTGACAGATGTTCCCTAAGGCAGCTTTCAACAGAGTTGATGATGATGATGATGATGATGATGATGATTATTAGCATGGAGTAGGAATGGAATTAATACATGGGATCTGCTTCCTGCTCCATTCATGGCTCCAACAAAATTAAAAGGAGACAGGTAGGAGACCCTCAGCAAACAGTGTCCCGAAGCCTGGGTTCTGGGGTGCAGGGGCTGTGGGGAGAACTCTGCACAGTCTGAACCACATCCGAGCCAGACAGATGCCCAGACGGAGCAGAGGCGCCTGAGGACACCCCACAAAACACCAAGCCCTTCCATTCCAGTCCATCTGTTTGAAGTAAGGAGCCCAGGACTCTGGGGTCACATGTGCATGGACTGCACTGCTCACTTTGATTACACATGGCTCACGGGCACACAGCTGGTTGTTTGCAGAACTGGATTCAGATGCAAATCTGAACAGAGCCTGTGGTTTTTAGCCAGGAGAGGAGGGGAAACATAATTTCCCCTCTATTCTTCTAAATGATTGGCTGAGATCCCAGTGATCAGAGACAGATAACAGAAGAAAATCCAAAAGTCTATTAACGTTGTTAAGAAATAAAACTGAATACATTTTAGAGATTTTGTTAGCTGTATTCAATGATTCATGAGTCGGCAGCATCCAATCTAGGGACAGAAAGGAGCTCTGAGGAGCTGTGCAAAGTGAAAGACCCACAGGCAGAACCGGGAACAAGGAAGCCAGGCCAGAAGTGGGGGAGGGGCTGGTTATTGCAAAGTTACTTTGCTTTAGGGGTTGGCGGGGGTCTACCAGGCAGATCACCCAACTAGTGCTGATCAGGATCAGGTGATTCCTGTCTGGTTTAAGACTCCACTTCTGGGATAGCCAAACTGTAATTAAGTCTTGATTTGGTGACATGAGGCTTAGCATAAGTGACTCCATTTTGGGCCTGTTGTCTTGTTTTTCACAACATGGGCACCTCATGTATACATGGGAGATACCCAAGAAACGGAGTCATCCCCCAAGATGGCCCAAGCCCCCTGCTTAAATACCTCCTTCCGCTAAACTGAGGACAAAAGAAAGATGTTGGGGAGTTGAGGTGAGAGGCCAGTTAAGGGGGTGACAGGAAAGCACAGTAAACAAGGACAAGGTTTGCTGTGCAGATTGAAGGCAGTGCCTCTTCTGGGTACAGAGACGGAGATGCTTACAAATGGAGACTTCCGTTTTGTATGTAAATGTCCCTACAAAAGGGTAACCTCCGCTCTGCTTTCATGGTTTCTCCTGTGTCCGCAGCTGCTCAAAAAATAATCAGCTCAAAATGATTCTTGTGCCAAAAAGGCATATTTTCGGATGGCACGTTCTGTTACCCTTCACCATTACATTGTTCATGAACATGGTATGCCGTATGATAGTTGCTTCACACATGCGCACCAGTAGTTTTATTGTTAGCTCTACCCAGTGGCCAGGTAAGTTTCTATTGAATGAGTACAAATAACGTTTTACAAAGTACCATACTTTAAAAAGATATTAGCTTGTATCAACATGTAATAAATAACTTCAAAATGCAATGGGTATTTAATGTTAAGGCATGCCTTTAACATTTATGTAAAACACTGTGTAATACGAAAACATGAGAATGCCTGTGATCCGCCCGCAATGTGTTAAGTATTTACTGCACAACTATGAGATTCTTAAAACAAATGCCTCATATACAGAGGAGCTCCGTAAGATGCATGCTGACTAATATACAGATCACTGGAAAGAAGCATCTTAGAGAAATAGATCCTCAGACTGTAACTGGACAATCAATGGGTCTGCGCTGCCTGTCACTACTTGAGCCAATTCATCAGAGACAGAATCATATGCGCATTTATTCCAGTCCTGCCGGCGGCATGGGAGAGCAGCAGGTCACCCACAAAAATCTGCTCTGCCCCCCACCATAAGCCAGCTGCTTACATTGGGTAGAAGGACAAAGATTACATGGGTAAGTAGGCAAAAGCTATACCAAATGGGCACTTTCCAGGTAATGCAGGCTGGAGATTTGCAATGGCCTGTGGATATGCAAAGGGGGGCCTTCAAAGGGCTGGTGGCTCTAGTTTTTGCAACAAGGCTGTTAATCTCTCCATGCTAATAGGCAGCTCCCGGATGGGGAGGATGGGCTGCATCTCCAGGTGAGCTCCCAGGTCCCACGTGCAACTCCCAGCCAGGTTAGAATGTGCCTTCTTTAGTCAGAACTAAATAATCATGGTTAACAGAGCATGATTAATATTTCTTACAATTATAGCTGCTCCCCAACATTCTATTTCTGCCCCTATCAAGACCTTCATGAGTGATCAAATTCAGGATACAAAAGTAAATATTTGCACAGCATGGGGCCATCTCTCAACTCTTATTGCCTCCAAAGTCATGACTCCCCAGGAGAAACCCTCACAGCCCACGTTAACCACTCGTTCTGTTGTTGCCGATGGCTACTTTCCATGGAGAAGCCTGGCTTTGCACTTAGGAGACTTGCCCCAGATGTGCTGCAGAATGACGTGGTGATGGGATGAGGGAGTGGGCAGCGGCGGGGCTCCCTGACCTCACCCCCAGGACAGACCAGGTTCAGATGCTCCCCTCAGCCAGATGGCAACCAGCCAGGTGTCACTCACTCACCCTGGGGTGCTTGCCCATCGTCAAAGCCAGGAAATGCCAGGGACAGCGGTGTTGCAAAGCCCCAATGGGCCATTCCTTCACCAGGCCCAGGCCCAACCTTCTTTGAGGCCGCAAACGCCCTCTCCAGTGTTGATCTTGCACTTTCTAACATTTCCAGGCTTAAATCTTATATTCGATTTATTATTTTTAACATAAAATTTTCCTGGTTACAAAGCCAAAACCACCGTGGAAGACTCAACAAAAGCACCCAAAAAGAACAACAGCAAATAATCACCCGTGATCACCTGTAATATAACATTTATGCGTGAAGCTCTCCTATCTTTTCCCCCAACCATCACCATACAGCTTTTGACAAAGGATTGTTCTTCAAATATCCTTAGGCTTGAGAAAAGGGGAGAAAAGAGTTCTTTTGTGAACCCTTCCAGCAAGTGCCCAAGTAATTCCTGTTATGTAAACTCAAGCAGTCTGTTCTAAGTCATTTGTTGCTATAGCAACGCTTGGCCCCAGAGTACCACAAACAACCATCCGGACTCCAGCTCTAAACAGGAGCCTTCATTCTCTCTCTCAGAGCCCTTCAGGGGGCATCTTCTGCCAAAGCTATTCATTTAAATTAGCAGCTCCCTTCCAATTTCTTGTGCTTCATACCAAGACTCACCAGGGGCTGAAAAGGCAGTTAGGGCAATAAATTGACCTGCTAAGGGTTGGGGGCAGCACTGCTTCGGCTGGGGGCCTCCTGGGGCTCTGCTCGCTGTCTGTGCTGGGCACACAGGCTACCACCTTGGGTGCCAGTCCCCCAGGGCAATGCAAGGCTAGTTTTCAGGCTTAATGGGTCCAATCCTATCAGAGTGACAATTCTGACACCACCATATTGAACCAACCCCATGAAACTTTTTTGAGCTAAGAGTACTGAGAAAAATCTCACAGAGAACATTCTGGAAAGCTTTGTGATGCTATGGACAGCTGCAGAATATTATAGCTGAAGGGCTGAGGGTTGGGGTGTGGGAAGGCATTCGAAGTGCTTAATATGCTTTATTTCATTGGATTCTGACAGCAATCCTGTAGGGACAGGCAGCATTTTTTCCTTCCTTTACAGTTGTATAGATGAGCATGCGGAAGCTTAGAGATTGATTTGCCCAAGTCCCTGAGCAGAAAGAGTACAGCTGGTTTCACGTTCATGGTGTGTCTACCTCAGAGCCTGTGCTCTGGACCCTTATCCTGTAACTAGAGGCCCAGTGCACAAAATTCATGCATTCGGGGCGAGGAGATTTCTCAGCCCGGCCTGTGCCCTCTCGCTGTCTGGGAGCCCTCGGGGGATGTCGGACATCCTTAGCGCTGCCGCTCTCCCACCACAGCTGCTGCACTCGCCAGCTGTGAACCTGACTTCTGGCTGAGCAGCGCTCCCCCTGTGGGAGTGCACTGACCACTAGGGGGCAGCTCCTGCATTGAGTGTCTGCCCCCTGATGGTCAGTGCACGTCATAGCAACTGGCTGTTTGGTCAATTTGCATATTAGCCTTTTATTATACAGGATGCCTTGAAGGACAGAAACAGGTATATATGGAGCACAGAGTGCTAGAGATTACGTACATTGTTTAAATGTCATGATTGGCCTGAGTTGAGTGTATCATCCCCATTTGCCAGATAGGGAAGCTGAGAGCAGAGATATGGTGGGCCAAGGTCGTCTAGGCAACTGCAGTTCAGCGGGACTAGAGCTCACAGCTGCTTGGCTGCTTCTACACAGCAGTGCCTGGTGCCTAAACCCCATGGAGACTAGAACTAGAAAGGGTGGCCCATTGCTTTCTGCCAGGGGTGGGGGGTGGGGGGTGGTAATTTTCTTTTCCATCCAATCTTGTCCACAGCTTTGTGCACTGTCTCTTTAACAAGCCCTCCTCAAATTGCCCACTTAGATTGTTTTCTATTTGTACTCTAACCAAACATTTACAAGACTTGTTTGTCATTGCTTTTGGATCCCCTGGAGGACTAGCCGAGGACACTTTGTGAGTGAGATGAAATATTTCCCACCAGGCCTCCCAGTCCTGCCTGGGGCTCTCTAACCACCCACCTCCCCCACCAGGTCCCTGGTCTCCAGGTCACCAGCGGGCAGTGTGGCTGGAGCTGGGGGCGGGGGTGGGGGCAGGGGGTGTGTGAATTAGTGGACAGAGGTTCAGGCTCTGGGCCCGGACAGGTCTGGGTTGGAATCCAGCACCTGCTCAGTCACGGTGTGAATTCAGGTGCCCTGTAACTGCCTCAGTTTCCTCATTTGTGGAGAGCCTGTGAGGAACATGTGGACCCAGGGCTGGGAAATGAAGGCGTTTCTATCACACTTAGGATTTTAGTCTTTACCCCGGAGGAGCTCCTCCTGTGCTCGGGATGATACAGTGCATATTTCTTAAATTTTCTTAAATGCCTGCGCTTGAGTCTAACAGTTACTAGCAAGTCTAGGGCATGCCTACTGATTAAAGTTCTTCGGTGATTGCATTTCTGAGCTTTCTAATCCAATTATACTAGTAGGTGGCTGCCTTTGACTTAAGTATTGATCTAATCAAAAGCCAATTTCTTTTCTTTTTTTTTTTTTTTTGGAAGGGGCTGTGCTGAGGTTGGCAATCAAAGGAGCGAAAAAGGACAGGACATGCAGTGGAACTGGCCCTGGCTGCTTTGCTGTTCTCAGAAGAAAGCAATGACCCTGGCAATGCTTGTGCAATGCTGTGCAGTTCCTGTGGCTCAGTTCTCAGTTCTTCATTGTAGCTGAGCAAGCCCTCCAGCCTGAGCCCGGGGCCAGCCCCACCTCTCACCTCTCCAGCCCATCTACCCACTAACCTGCCCTTCCCCACACACCTCAGGCTGCTGTGTGTGGCTCTGCCTGCCCTCCATGTCCTCCTCTCCTGTTTTCTCCATGTCCCCTGGCTGGATGCGGCTTATGTCTTCCAGATGCAGGGACAACGGCTCCCCAGGGCGCTAGGCAGTGCTTCTCCAAGGGTGGTCCTCGGCAGGCGCCAGTCTGCAAACTGTCACAGGTCCTCCATGAGATAAGCATAAAAGCAGCAATTCAACAGAGGAATTCATGTCTGTTGAATCTTGTAATAAGTTTGTGTTATTATTTTGTGTAACTTTGCTTTTTAATTTTGATTGCATTTTACAGAAGCATTGGTGTGTGAGGGAGCAGAGAAACAAAAACAGAGGTATGCTTCCCACAGTGGGTTTGAGAAGCCCTGCTCGGCTGAACTTCCCAACCCTTCCCTTGCCTTGACCTCCTGGGACCCCTCTGAAGCCTCACCCTCCTCCTCCCCAGCCTCCCTTTCCTCCCCAGGCTCACCCTCCTCCAAGCCTCACCCTCCTCCTTCCCAGCCTCCCTTTCCTCCCCAGGCTCACCCTCCTCCCCAGGCTCACCCTCCTCCAAGCTTCAAGCTCCTCACCAGCCTCCCCTTCCTCCCATCTCTCCTTTTCACAACATTCCTGCTCCCACCTGCTTTCTACCTTGAACCTTCAGATATGCTCTTCCTCGTCCCTGGTGCCCCTTTCCTTCCTCTCCATTCGGCCCTCCGCTCTCCAGCTTTCTACGGTGGCTCAAACATGACTTCCTCAGCCAGCCCTCCCAGCATGCCTCAGTCTTAGGGCACTGCTGGGATTCCTGAAACACCTGTTCCTCTTTCTTCCTAGCACCTGAGCCCAATTGGACAGTTCACTGGGCATCCCATTGTTTAATGCTAGACATCCCTGATCCCCCCCCCCCAACTATAAGCTCCACGAAGGCAGGTATCATACTGGCTGGTCCATCACTATCTCCCTGGTTTTCAGTGAGATGCCTAACACATAGTAGGTGCTCATAAACTTTTTTTTGGCTCTTTGGATGGCTGGGAAAATAAATGATGGATACAATGCAAAGATCACCAACTGTTTTAGCAAACTATCTGCCCTACCTTGGGTGGAATTGCTCATTCCATCTTCCTGATCCCTCCTTCCTAGGCCTTAATAAACCTTTTTTTTTTTAAATAGCATTCCTGCCACTATAAACTCTCAAAAAGTAGGGTGTTGGCATCAGGGAGAACTGAGATTCAACCCCAGCTCCTCCACCAACAGCTGTACCACCTTAGGCAAGTAATTTGAAGTCTCTAAGACAGTGGTTCTCAACCTTGGCTGCACATTAGAATCACCTGGGAATCTTTTTAAAATCCTCATTTCTGGGCCTCATCCTCTGGAAATTCTGTTTCTTTGTTATGGGGTGAGGCCACAACATTAGTAACAAAGAAGCAGAATTTCCGGAGGATGAGGCCCAGAAATCAGGATTTTAAAAAGATTCCCAGGTGATTCTAATGTGCAGCCAAGGTTGAGAACCACTGCACTAAAGCAAGTCCACCTGTTGTCAGGAGTGACAGCAGGGGGCGCTGTTTCCTTAATAGACTCCAGAACTTGAGCACTAGGTTTCGTTGGGGGTTCGAGCATCAGCAAGTTTCTTGGAGTAGGAACTATAAAGGTTCTGAACAGAAATCTGTTGACTGACACTCCCAAGACTGGGGCCCTGAATATCAGCCTCTTTTTTGTCTTTGCAACGGTGAGTTTCTTTCTCTCTCTCTCTCTCTCTCTCTCTCTCTCTCTCTCTCTCTCTCTCTCTCATCCTCAATGTAAAAGGAGGCCGTCCATATGCGTGCTTGAAGGAGAGAGAGAAGCCTCATTGACCCTAACATCTCCCGGTCCCTTCCGACTGTATTTGGGTCATGCTTCCCCCACCAAACCATACTGTGGGCGGGTGCAGAGAAGGAGGTGCTGAGGCTGCTGGGGCTGCCTTCCTCTCATTCTCACCGCAAAAGGCCCCCACGAGCCAGCAGCAGCCTTTTAGCGCACCTGGATATCAAGGTGATCGTCCCCCTCAGATGGAAATGGTTCCCGGTTGTGACAGGCTTAGCTTTGGCCCTGTCCCCTTGTTGATTAACAACCTGGAGGCAGACATAGAAGTCTCATCGTGCACCAGGCCCAATGATACACGATATCTGGTCATCTTCTCTGGTCACCTGTGTCACCTCCTCCAGAAGCCTTCCCTGGCCCTGTGGCCTGCTTTAGGTGTCCCACCCTGTGCTCAGCGCTGGCATTCTTTACCATCACACTCAGCCCATTGGGTTGTCATCGGCTGTTTACCTGCCTGTTTCCTCCATGGGACTATGACATTGATGCTCAAGGGCAGAGATTGGTCATTCATTTCTGTGTCTTCAGCACAGGGCTTGACTCAGAACAGGTGCTCTGGGAATATTTGATGAATGAATGAATAAATGAAAACAAGGCTTGAGAAAATAGCTAATATGCTAAGTATTAAGTAAGGATTTAAAACCTAATGATAGTCAATGGCAGGAGTTGCTAAAAGAAACAAGATAAAGTTCTTTCAGATTGAGTGTAAAGTTTGCTCTCAGACTAAGACATCAACTGGACAAGGACAGGATGGGTCAGTGCTAGCTTGACAGAGCCCTTGTGCGAATGTGGCGGGGGCATCGGGGTGGAATCAGACCCAGGACGGAGAGGGGAGGTGTCAGGAGACTAGAAGTAGGAGATCCAACAGAATTAGCAAGAGTACAGCATCCAGAGCGTGGAAGATGGCAGCCCTTTCTATAGTCCGTTCTGGTTTCACCTCTGGAGTCCAGGGATGTGAAAGAGGAAGATACCTTCCTGGGCAGGGGCCAGGGTCAGGCAAGAAAGGTGCTCCGGGTGCAAAATGGAAAGCAGCCCTCAGCCCCAGGCTCCTGCAAGTGCAGGGTGGACACCTGAGACCCAGGGCTTCTTCAATGTTGCCGCCTGCGCGTCTGTCCTCTTCCCCCGGCCCTGGCCCTGGGTCCTTGGAGAAGTGAGGAGGGTTGAATGTGCGAGGGATGTTTGCCTTAGAGATGAGACAACTCCAGATGCTCACTCCTCTCAAATATTTCAATCTTTCTACCTCCCCAAGGCTCTGCTTAGACCACGCTTCCTGCTCCAATCTGCCTGACAAAATTATACTCATCCATCATGGCTCAATCAAACGTTGCCATCCTCCCTCTTCTGGAAGAATCGCTTTAATGTGCTCACCTGGCATCTTCCTTTCACCCAGGTCTGAGGCTGCTGGCTTTGGCGGATGAGACACGTGACCTCCTGGGACTGTTCTGTAGCCTGCCTCCTCTTGTCTTCATTTGCCCCTTGCATTTTCTGTGATCTGATCATTAGATCTAGAAGCTCCATAAGGTTTTGTGTTTTGTTTTGTTGTTCTTGGAAGGGGCAAGATTACCGCACAGGCACATGACATGTGATTGTCTTTGGTGACGTGAGTGACCAGCAGGGATCATCGACTAGCTCTGCTCATTCATTAGGAAAGTACCAGATGGCGGTATTCACCATTCCTTCTGCATTTACTCGCTGGAATCCTCCTGGACAAATAAAGTTCTCTTAGTGAACTATTTGATTATGTAGCAGTTCATATAGGAAAAGCAGGACACGCTTGATTTTCTCCTCTTTATTAAGCAGTTTTGAACTCGAATGAGTTGCCTCTCTAGGATCTTCCAAAAGTGATCACTTTTGCAGTATCATTTATAAACTCATGGGCGTGAGCATAGTTGATGTTTTCAACCCTTTGCAGATATGTATCGATGCTCCTGTTGTCCCATTTTGGCCAGCGGGGACCTCTGCAAGCTGTCTAGTGAGACCTTTTGTCACAACCTGGGTTTTCTTGGATGGATTCCTTACTGACAAGGTGTCCCAGGCTTATCTTGTACAGTTCCCGCCCTAGATCTGGAATCCGCCATTTTCCCCACAAAGACCCTTTTAAAATCATAATCCTATTATCATTTTCATATCTGGAAATTTAACAATCATCCCTTAACTTGTGAATCCCATTTTAAATGATACCCTGTATGTGAAATTTTAAAAGCACTTAAAATTACTTAACTTGACTTTCACATTCTATTCTCATAATATATCTTCAAAATCTATTGTATGAGGCAATAATAGGAAGGTAGGGAATATTATCCCCATTTAAAGACAGGAAAACTGAGGCCTAGAAACATGAAATCACTTGCTGATGAATAGAAGTTCCTACGAAATAACGGCAGCCAATTAGTTCTGGGCCCTGCGCTCGTTACTCTGTGGTACCCACGGAATGGGGCACGTGTGGACAGCAGATGAGTTATGCGAACATGTTTTGAACATTTTAAATTGCCTTTTAATTGCTAATCGTATTTGATGCTGTTTATTATGATTAGTTCTACCTTATTCTATATTTGAACAACCCCTCATAAAATAAGTTACCTTTGAGTTGGATATAACTGGTCTATCGTTAAAAGCATCATTGCTGTTGGAAATAAGATTTCACCTCCTAGCTTAGAGAAAAGCCTGTGTTTATTTTTGTCCTCTTCATACAGGACTTGAAAGTCAAGGACCTTAGTGGAATCAATTTTAGGGATTTGCCAGAGAGAGTCGCCAACTGTTTATCAAATTCTCTCTGATTTCTCCCCCATGGGAACTGCCAACTACAGAGACGGCACAAAAAGGATTTTCTTTCTGCCTCCCTCCTGCCCTCCTGCTCTCCTGCCCTCCTGAACAGATTATCTTGGAAACAAAAATGCAGAAATAAATAAACATTTATGGGCCCCAAGGCTCTATGTTCAATCTATAATTTTCTCTTTTGTTTGTGTTGACCACAAATACTGCTATTTAACTTTATTTAATAAACAATATGAGGCACTGTCCAGGGCATTTTACAAATACCTGCACATTTAATCCTCGTGTACATCTCTGAGGTAGATACTTTTATTAGCCCCATTTTACAGAGGACAAAACTGAGGCACAAAGAATTTGCCCAAGGTTATGGGGCTATCAGGCTGGATCTGAAGGCTGTGTGCCTACCCACGACAACATTCACGTCCACAGAACTGAAGACTGTAGGTGGTAGCCCATTTTCTGTTGGGAAACTTACCTGGAAAAAGTACTTTTAAGCCCGAAGAACTGTCTTGCCTGACTCAAGGTTCCAGGCCAGGTTTAGCAGAACACAGAGGTCTTGGTTCTGGACACCAGGGGCCAGGAATTTGAAATGATATGCTTTACTTTTCCCTCATCAAGTTTGAGTTTGACCAAGGAAACACAAATCTAGTTTGCAACGCTCGATTCTACTTGAGGCAAGATCCCCAGATGCTGTGGTACATCCAACATCTGGATGAAGGGTCAGTTACACTTCCAGGTGTTTAGTTGGGTTTCCATGGCAGCAGCCGGCTGAATGTTTACATAGGATTCCTTTGCTTTTAACTATGGCTTTAACAATAATGATTACGATAATAATTATAATTACGTAACAGATCACAATCATAATGGCCATCATTTGTCCGGTGTTTGCCAGGGTCTGGGACAGTGCTAAGAGCTAATGGCATAAAAGTATTAGTCAGAGGCCAAGTTTATCTGCATTTTACGGGTGGGAAAACTGAAGTGTAGAGAAGTTAGGCAGCTGGCTTAAAGTCGCACAGAGTTGCACATCTCAGATTCAAAACCAGGTCTGGCCCTAGCCGGCTTGCTCAGTGGTTAGAGCATTGCCCCTCAGACGGAAGAGTCACTGGTTTGATTCCTGGTCAAGGGCATGTACCTCCATTGCAGGCTCAATCCCCCAGCCTCTGTCAGGACGCATGTGGGAGGCAACAAATTGATGAGTCTCTAAAAATTTCTCTCTCTCTCTCTCTCTCTCTCTCTCTCCCTCTCTCTCCCCTCCCCCCTCTCCCTCCCTTCTACTTGCTCTAAAAATCAATGGAAAAATATCTTTGGGTGAGAATTTAAAAAAAAACAACAACAACCCAGGACTGTTTGACCAAGGCCTGGTTTTCTAAACCTCCTCTCACATTATAGAATCATGGGCTTAACTCAAAGCCCCCACCACTCACATGGATATTCAGTTTTAGACTACTCTTTAGTCCTTCCCGTATTTATTCATGGACCAAATATGTCCCAAGTCATTATTCTGTACTAGGCTATGGCCAGTAAATGCGGAACAAAACACAGTCCGTGCTTCATGGGCCTAAAAAGAGACTATAAAGGGAGAGAGTTAAGTCTTCACAAAGAGGTTAAGAGGGAACAAAACAAAGCTAATACCTTGGTGCCTGGAGACCCCATAGGAGGGGTACCTACTCTAGTCTAGGATTCCTGGAAGGCTTCCTGGAGGAAGTGACAATCCTCGGCTGTGACAAAAAGAACAAACCAGAGTTTAGCAGGAAACGTTGGAGTTAGGACAAGGGGCATTCTGAGCAGAAGGAAGAGCACTTGCCCAAATCTGAGGCAAAATAGACACTTTCAGGGAAATGCAAAATCAGATGAGCTGTGAGCCACAGAGAGCAGCCTTTCCAACACACTTATGAGGAGCTGCGGTCTGACAGTGGGCTGGCCATTGACAAGGGGCCACCCTGGAAAGTCAGAATGCCCGGTGATGGCAAGGACAGCGATTCCTGAATTCCCCACGGGCGCTCAGAAGCCAGCTGGGGTCTCAAGGCAGGACATCATTCATGATACCTTCGTAAAGATGCTTCTAGAGTGAGTGGTTACTGTCCCAGATGAGAGTGGTGCCTGGGACACTGAGTAGAGACGAGGAAGTCAGGCGTGCCTCCTGGGGAGAATGCAAGCTGGTATATTCATGGGTCCTTAGTGCATTCTTTTCCTGGGAGAGCAAACCGTTTACTTGTTTAAAATACTGCACCATGACAGTCAGTTAGTATTTGACAAAGAGGCAAGGATATACAATGGAGTAAAGACAGTCTCTTCAACAAATGGCCGTGGGAAAATTGGACAGACACATGCAAAACGATGAAACTAGACCACCAACTTGCACCATACACAAGGGTAAACTCCAAAAGGACAAAAGACTTAAATGTAAGGCATGGAATCATAAAAGCCTTAGAAGAAAACATGGGCAGTAACATCTCAGACTTCTCACGCAGCGGAATTTTTGCCAATACATCCCCTAGGGCCGTGGTCGGCAAACTGCGGCTCACAAGCCACATGCGGCTCTTTGGCCCCTTGAGTGTGGCTCTTCCTAAGCCTTAGGAGTACCCTAATTAAGTTAATAACAATGTACCTACCTATATAGTTTAAGTTTAAAAAATTTGGCTCTCAAAAGAAATTTCAGTCGTTGTACTGTTGATATTTGGCTCTGTTGACTAATGAGTTTGCCGACCACTGCCCCAGGGCAAAGGAAACTAAGGAGGCAATAAACACGCGGGACTCCATCAAAATAAAAAGCTTCTGCACAGCAAGAGAAACCACCATCGAAATGAAAAGGGAGCCCACTGTCAGGGAGAACATATTCGCCAATGATACATCTGGTAGGGAGTTAATATCCAAAATATAGGAAGCCCTCATACAACCGAACAAAAGGAAGACAAACAATCCAATTAAAAACTGGGCAGAAGGCCTGGATAGACATTTCTCCAAAGAGGACATACAGATGGCCAAGATACATATGAAAAAAAATGCTCAAAGTCAGTAAATCATCAGAGAGATGCAAATTAAAACCACAATGAGATATCCCCTCACACCTGTCAGGATGGCTAACATAAAAAAACCAACAAACAACAAGTGCTGGCGAGGATGCGGAAGAAAGGGAACCCTAGTACACCGCTGGTGGGAATGCAGATTGGTGCAGCCACTATGGAAAACAGTATGGAGTTTCTTCAAAAAATAAAAACTGGAACTTAGGTTTGACCCAGTGATCCCACTTCTGGGAATAGATCCTAAAAACCCTGGAACACCAATCAGAAATAAGATATGCACCCTCATGTTCACAGCAGCATTATTTACAACAGCTAAGATTTAGAAACAGCCCAAGTGCCGGTCAGTAGAAGAATGGATAAAAAAATCTGCGAGACATGTACACAATGGAATACTATGCAGCAGTAAAAAGGAGGGATCTCTTACCCTTTGGGACAGCATGGATGGCCCTGGAAAATATTATGCTAAGTGAAATAAGCCAAACTGAGAAAGACACATATCACATGATCTCACTTATTTGTGGAATCTAATGAACAAAATGAATTGACTGACCAAATAAGTCTTGAAACATGAAGGCATGGAACAGACTGACATACCTCGATATGGGGATGGGGGATGAGAAGAGATAAACCAAAGATCTTATATACTTATATGCATAGCCCATGGACAGGGGCAAAAGTGTGGTGAAGACCTGGGAGGGTGGGTAGGGCTGGAAGGAGGGGGGTAAATGGGAGACATCTGTAATAAAAAATATACATATTAAAAAATAAAATACTGCATCTTTATAGACGTGAAGAGTTTGGGCTTCAGACTCAGACGTGTGTCAGTTCAAACCCGGGCTTTGTTCCTTATTTGCTGAGGGCCTTGGGCCAGTTAGGACACTCTCTGTGCCCAGGTTTCCAGGTTCCTATGAGAATAGAAAGAGTACCTCGCTTTTATGATGTTCAGGATTATTAGGTTGATGAACTGAGACAACGCAGAGAAAGTGCTTACCACCATGCCTGGCACGGAACACTCAATAAATGACGGCGAATATTAACATTTCACGCTCAGTTCTCCTGAAGATCTGAGCGACAAATCACCCTCAAAGGTACATGCACTTGAAAACTGGACATAAAGCCGCGGGAATGAATTAGTAATGGTGGACGTGCAGGGGGAAAGAATTAGGACACAGTACAGGGCAGAACTATCCTTGGAGGGGGACTCAGGAAGTAATGGTCATTATGACATCTGGCAATCTATTTCTTCCTCTCTCTTTTAACTTTTTATTTGGAAATGATTTTAAACTTACCTAAAAGTAAATCTACCCATTAGATTTATATATTGTTAATATCTTGCCTCATTTGCCTTCTCTCTCTCTCTCTCTCTCTCTCTCTCTCTCTCTCTCTCTTTCTCTCTACACACACACACACACACACACACACATTTTTTTTTTCCTGAACCACAGGGAGATGTTCCATATATCATGACCTTTTCCCTCTGAGTACTTGACTATGTGTTTTCCAAAGATGACGATATTCTCTTACATAATCATAATCATAAATTCAAGATGACACAACACTTTTATCTGATCTACCATCCACATTCCAGCACTGTCAGGTGGCCGCGCAAGGCCCCGCCCAGCACTTTCCCCTTCAGCGCAGTTCCAGCATCAGGCTTGGCATTTCCTTGTCCTACCTCCTCGGTCTCTTTTAAGATGGAGCACCTCCATCTTTTCCTCTGTTGGCATCAGCCTCTTTCTGGACAAACAAACAAACAAACAAACAAAGAAGAGGGCATGGGATAGATGTGGGTTTGAATCCTGGCCTTATCACTCAGGAGCTGAGTGCCCGGGACAAGCTACTTCTCTTCCCTGAGTCTCAGTGTTCTCATCTGCTAAATGGGAATAGTAATAATATATGGTGACAATTCAATGAAGTCGTGTGTGGCCCTGAGGCATCGAACAGGGAGACCAGTAAATGATCAATACATGTGGTTGATGTAATTACCGATGCGTCAGCGATTAATATAATGTAATTAGTTCTGGCTCTGCCACTTCCTTGCTGTGTGACCTTAAGGAAGTTGCTTTGCCTCTCAGAGACCCAATGTCCTGGGCTGTAAAGATGGGGCTTTTAAGACCTTCCTCCTGGGATTGAAGGAGACAGCGAGGCGAAGCATCCAGTTAAAGGCTGGTGCCTAGAGGGGCTTCGTTAACGCCAGTTCCCTTTCCCCGTGTGGATGCCCACGAGCCTCTATCAGCAATAGAGCCTCCTGCCTCCACTTCTCCTATCAGCTCCCGTTTCCTGCAGAATTTTCCAAAAGCAGGCGCAGACTTTGTGGAAATTCACTCCAGGGACAAAGCCCTCGCAGCAGCAGGCGCTACCCTGTGGGAGTTCTGAATCCTGGAGATGATTGACAGCTCTCTGAAGGAGCAACTGGAGACCTGCCCCTCCCCCCGAGGTTTCCTGCCCAGAGTATTTTGGAAAAAATCTTCTCTCTGTTGGTCAAACAAACTGCCCTCGTGGGTGTGGTGGGTGTGGTGGGTGGTTGGGGCCTGGGGTGGTGGTGCTCACAGGGTGCTGGTGACTCATTTGTGATTGAAATTGGAGTCTGATCTCTGGGGCCTTCAGGGAAACTGACGTGGTGACTGCCCCAAGCAGAGCCCTCCTGGTCTTCCTGGGGCTTCTTCCCAGCAGCCAGGTCTCGGCTCAGCACCACCTCCTCGGAGAAGCCTTCCCTGGCCGCTGCTTCTAATGTTACCCTCTCCCACCCCCAGGTCACGGCCCTGTTTTACTGTTTGCTTAACACTGAGCACTGTCTGAGAGCTGGTCTGATTCACCTGTTCACCCGACTCTCATCTGTGTCCCCACTGGGACGTAAGCCCCAGTTATCGGGGACCCAGGGACTGGGCAGTGTTCCTCTCTGTCCATCCCCAGCCCATGGCACGGTGGCCTGGTCCTGATCTGCAGGCACACATAGGAGGTCAAGAGGGGATCTGTGATGGATGGACGGGGTGGGGCTGAGTTAGGAGGGTCATGACCTCTGACCCCTGGGAGCAGGGATGAAATGTCCTCTTTTCCTTCTTTAATCAAAGTTGGTTGTCATGACCCGTCCAGTCCACCTGGATGAGAAAGCCCTGGGACTGCTCCTGTCTCTACCATCTTCTCAAACACTGATGCCATTCCTTGCCCAAATGAGCTGCAAGTGAAAAAAAAAAAAGAATTTGTGGATGCGAAATGAAGTTTAAAACTCAAGAAAGTCACTCTAGGTGTAGGACTGACATGAGCTAGTCTGGGAAGGGCATTACCGCCCCATCTTCTGTCTCTCCTCTCATACCCCACAGGGCGTGGTGGGATCAGGACTTGGGGGCCGAATCCCAGTCGAGCGACAAGTCATCTGTGTGACTTGGGTCAATGCTGTCTCCTCTCTCATCCATCAGGCTCTTCATCTGTGAGTCAGGACCTCAGTGCCTTCCTCATGGGTGAGGACGGAGTGACCTACCCTCACCAGGGCCCCAAGCGCAGGCACAGAGGGCTTTCCTGATGGGCTCGGGCAGGTTAGGGGAGAGTTCAGGTTCAAGGCCTCTGGGGTCAGACAGACTTGAATTTGTATCTCGACTCTCCTTCTTACAAGCCAGTGACTGTGGACAATGCACTTTACTCTGTCAAGCCTCTGTTTTCTCATCTGTGAAATGGCTATATTCATACCTGCATATTTCCCTGGGCTGCTGGGACCATCAGCTAGAATATATATTTTTTATACAAAATATCATTCAGGTCACTGTTACTGTTTAAAGCAGGGGTGGGGAACCTTTTTTTCTGCCAAGGGCCATTTGGATATCTATGACATCATTCGTGGACCATACAAAATTATCAACTTAAAAATCAGTCTGTTATATTTGGTCATTTAATTAACTCACCGCTAATGCCTTGGCAGGGCCAGAACAAATGATTTCCCGGGCCTTATAGGGTCTGCGGACCGGACATTCCCCACCCCTGGTTTAAAGCCTCATAATTTTAGAAGCTTCTCAGACAGAATTGAAACTATCACGGTGACCGAATCCCTAAATAAAATCACAGATTTATTACTCAACCAATTCCATGAAAGTGATCTGCATCATTCATTGCCAGGCTCCTGTTAAACAAAAGAGCTGATAGATATCTTTACCACATGGGGGCGCAGGAGGCAGGGGGGTGGGGGGGGCTGATGCTGCAGTGACAGAGAAAAGATGGATGTCACTGCTCCCCAAATTTCCTCTGCTGTCTTTCCTCTTTGCAGCCTCCCTTTGCCCAGAGCAACGTGCTTCATCCACTTACTCAGCCTCCCCTGCATCTGCCTTTAGGAAGAGCATCGGCCACACCTGAGACTCCTGGTCCTGAGGTGCGCTGGTCAGGTGAGGGCCTCAGGGGGCCTGGCCCTCCAAATGCATCCCTGCCGTCTGGTCTGTCCGTGGACGAGGAGGGTGGCCTGTGGCTGAGGGCGGCGGCTGGAAGTGACCTTCCTCACTCGCCTCCACGAGTTTGTTTGCGAGAACACAGACCCACCAGTGGCCTCCGACAATATGTGTTCCGACATCATGTAAGGGACGTATTTTGCTCAGAAACATGCCCTGTTAGTTGTTGAAACCTCTTTTGCATTCCCCGAAACAAATGACGGTGCTGTATTTTCTTTTGGGGGGCAGTCAATACAAGTCTTTCATGTTGACAATGACAATATTATATTCTGCGATCTATTTGCATTTCTCTCTTTTGCGGGTTTCATTGCTTGGTATAAATCCCCAGGCTGAAGCGAATGAAGCTTCACTGGGGAGAAGCAGTGCGTCTTACCATAGGGCTGGGCAGCTCCCCTCGCAAGGTGTCGCCGACAGGGCTTGGCTTTTGCCAAGATGAGCCCAAGGTAGGAAGCTGCGCCCGTGTGTGCCCGTTCGGCGTGTGCACGCGAAGCCTGGAAGGATTTTCTATGGATCCACAAACTGTGTTTCCAAGGAGGAGCCGGTCTGAGCACACGCCGCTTCCATGTGCTATGCACGGCCCATCCCGCCAGGAGGCCCTGAGGGAAGGGTCGCAGCTGCTTGAGCTCTGCCCAGAGCTCTGGGCCGTGTGCTGGGCAGAAAGCTGAACCGAGACCGAGAGAGAGAGAAGCATCTAGAGACGTGTAGAGGAGCGCGCCTCTCTCCACCCTCCTGGGGGTCTCCTGGATATTTCTGAGCGTAGGAGTGTCTTCTCCCAGCAGGCAGGTCAGTATGTTTCTGAGCTAAATGAGGACACAGCCTCAGCCAGGGTTAGTATTTACCAGCCGCCCATGGAGCACTGACTATGGGCTATGCTTTGCACGAAGCACCCCCTCATTTAATCCTCACAACAGTCCCAGGAGGTAGGTGCTGCTGTTCTCCCCATTGTACAGATGGGGAAACTGAGGCCCAAGGCTCCACAGCTGGTAACTTGCAGAGTAGAGAGTCAACCCCTGGGCAACTGGGAGTTATCTGTGGGAGGAGGAAATGTGTCATCTCTGCTTGCTGGGAGCAGCCATTGGCAATGTTTATGAGATCACTCCTACGCCATGAATAAAAATTTCAAGAAAGAATGAATGAGTGACTTTAATGGGGGTCATTGTATCTGTTGGGTTGTCCGGCATATGTAAATTTCCATAATGTCTTTCTATTTCAGCCAAGGCTGTCTCCTTTCCTCCTTGTCTAGTGGAGTTTCCTAGGTGTAGAAGTTTCCCAGGAGCATTTGTGAGCAGGTATGTCTATGCGTGGTCGGCTCTGTTAATTTCATCCCAAATCCCTTGGAAAAGCGCAGAGTCCCTGCTTCAGCTCCATTGGGAAGGGCTGGGCAGCTCAGTTCAGTTGGTTAGAGCATCGTCCTGATACGCTCCCCAGTCAGGGCACATACAAGAAGCAACCAGGGAATGCATAACTAAACGGGACAACAGGTGAATGCTTCTCTCTCTCTCACCCTCTTCCTTTTTTTTCTCTCTAAAAATCAATTTAAAAAATTTGAGGACACCTGAGTTACTAGACTGGTTAGGGTAAGGGAATGGGTCCTAAGTATCCAACCTGTGTTTTCCTTTTTAGTGAGTTTATTGGGGTGACAATGGTTAACGAAATTGTATAGGTTTCAGGTGCACAATTCCACAACACATTGTCTGTACACTGTATTGTGTGTCCACCACCCCAAGTCAAGTCTCAGGCCATCACTTTCAAAGGAAATTTCTGTGGTTTGGATTATTAAAGTCATAAATGCTTATCTAATTGTATTTCAAGCCCATTTATCATTTTTTTTTTTTAGTCTAAGGAAGATTCACTCAGTCAGAAGGGGTGGAATTAATAAATGATTCCCTTTTTAACTCGGCCTGGGCCTCATTCGAACGCCCGTTTTCAACTTGAGCTTGTAAGTATGGCATTTGTGAGTGAAATTGCCCTTGTATGTTCAGGGTAATTGAATCCCATTTTTCACTTTCCATTTCCCTCTAGAAAAATAAAAATGTTTACAGAGTTTAGCTTCTCAGTGGGGGATTTTCTAAGGTGGGAATTTCAACAGCATAAGAGAGGCTGGTGCGGCCATGACATTCAGGACAGGCTGTTAGGCCTGTGCTCGGCCCATGGACGGGTCACCTCAGGCAGCTTCGAAGATCAGATGGATTTCTCTGTTTTCACTGGAAACACCAAAGGAATGTCCACACCCTGTGCTTGTATCAGGGCTGGGGGGTGAGGAAAGCTAGAGTTCTGGCCAGATTTTCATCATCCATGGAGTGGCTCAGGGCAGTACTTACTGATCAGAGGCAGACCACATGCTAAATCAGCTTGGATCAGGGTCTCCGAAAATGTTGGACAAATGAGAGTTGACTTTAGGTGGCACTTGGATAGCGTTGAGTCACATAGTGATATGGGATTATCTTTCCAACTGTCTTTCAATCCTGATTATATCAAGGACACAGTCTCTGTATGATGCTTGATCTTTAACATCGTTCTTATCTGTTCTTTTAAAAATAAAGGCAGACTGGGCCTGAATGCGGGCCTTTAGGAGTTCTGGCTTCTGGTTTGGATTTAATAACATGGCTTTCTTTTTCATTGTTTTGCTTGTACGATGACCTTTGATTGCTGGCAGTTTTGAAGAGAAATATGTGAAGTTTCATTGTAAGACAGATGGGTTGAAGATTTTGTTTACTGTTAAGTAAATGACTGTGTTCAAAGCACTTTGGACACCGGGCCTGACGCAGGACAACACTAATTGTATATGGAGGACTCGCTCTGTAGCCAGCAGTGTCCTGCTTCTTACACGTGCTCCCAAGGTGTTGTCACAATCACCCTGTGGATAGGTACTGTTATTTCCTCTGACTTAAGGACACGGAGTCTAAAGCTCAGAGAGGTGCAGAACTCGCCTGCATGTCACGTGGGCCCTCGCATTTCAGATGCACTCATCTCAGTGGCCCAGCGGGAGGTGAAAGGAGGTAGGTTTCTCCTGGACTCACAGGTGCGATTTCCAGTCTGCCCTCTGCCCTCACTAGCTGTGCCCCCCGAGCTTCAGTTTTCCCATCTGCAAAGTGGGTGTTATGAGCAGCGGGAGGGAAATGGTGCGTTTCGTTTCCTGCCACAGGGTCGGCGATGTGGTTGATAGTCATGCAAACGGTAAGACAATTCAGAGCTGATCCCTGGGCTGAGCCTGGCGGAGAGCAGGTCCCTTCCGCCGAGGTTAGCTGGGCTCTGTGTTCTCATTGTCCGACTCTGAGTTGGCCGCTGGGTGGGTGGGAAGGTGAGATGTGGTTCACACCCCTGCAACCTGGTGAAGAAATATGTTCCTGGGGCCAGAAAGCCAAGCGGACGCATCTGGCCGGGATGGCCCAGCAGCATGAAGGTCAGAGTTTGTGCTCCGAGCGGCTTCCCCCTTCTCAGGCTGCAGAGCTTTGGCAAGGTTCTGAGTTAAGCTTAATTAAAATTCACTCTTAATTGGGGCCATTACTTCAAATCAACTCTACGTAATGAAGCTGTGTAATCATAATTAAGCTCCAGAAATAGAATTAGGAAGCCAAGCACGGGCGGGCCCGGTGCCAGGGGCGGCAGGGAGGGGACTTCTGGAATCACCGAGTTTTCAGATAGTCACGGCCGCTGAGTGCAGTGACAGGAGGAACCTCAGCGGCCCCACCATCAGGACAAGGAACTCACCAGAAAGAGGGTTTGGGATACAGGGAACCCCGAGAGGCAAAGCTTGAGTGGCACCAGGCAGAGGGGCCCAAGTGGTGATGAGAGCAGAGTCCCCTCGGGAGGAGGCCCAGGCTGTGCTCCGAACTTTTGGGTTAGACAAGGGCAAGTCTGCTCTCCAGCAACTGTGTCCCCCGCTGGGAAGTCAGGGTCAAGGGCAGCTGTTTCCAAACAAGGACATCTCTCTCCGGACTCACGCAGGGCTCTCCTCAGGGGGTTTCCTGGCAGGCAAGTCAGGGGCAATGCCTCTGCTTGCATGACCCTCTGCTTGAGGGCACGTGAGGCACTTACCTTTGCAGTTGTTGGCGCCGCTGTTTGGGTGGTAGCTTCTCTTTTCACGCGGAAGAATTACCCGCCCCCACGCTGGTAAGCATGTGAAGAGTGGGAGCGTGGGTTTTGGAGTGAGGTGATCAGAGGTTGAACTCCGGATGTGCCAATGACCGGCCACGTGTCTAGGGCAGTATTTACCTCACTCTCCGTTTCTCCATCTGTCATGAGAGAATTATAATAGAAGACGTCTCAAAGGCTATTCTCACAATGATATATACACCCAAAGCACTTCGGACACCGGGCCTGACGCACGACAACACTAATTGTATATGGAGGACTCGCTCTGCAGCCAGCAGTGTCCTGCTTCTTACACGTGCTCCCAAGGTGTTGTCACAATCACCCTGTGGATAGGTACTATTATTTCCTCTGACTTAAGGACAAGGAGTCTAAAGCTCAGAGAGGTGCAGTAACTCGCCCAAGGTCACACAGTAAGTAAGAGGCCATTAGTACCAATGGTATTATAATAAAGGTGCTCTATGTGCCTATGCGTTTGATCTGCTGGTCAGAATTAGTTAGATCTACAGACAACACGTGCCCAGAAGTTCTACACAGGTCTCCAGGGAAGTCTCTCAGCTAAGCTTGTCCCAAGTCTGTGGCTCTAACTCAGCCAGAGGAGGCCAGGCATTTGGACTCTGAGAGGATGGAGCTGTGGGTGCTGATTCCAGAGCTGTGGGGTTGGAGGGAAGAGACAGCGAGAGAGAGCGTCACCGAGTATCTGTTTTTTTACTTGGCATGTCAGTTGTCCTTGCTCAGGAGACCTTGGGAATCACCCTCAGGAGTGGTGAGGGGAAGTCTAGGCACCTGAGCCGAAGAAGAGCTGTGCCCCCCCCTGAACCCCCAGTTGTCCAGAGCATGGCTCATACTTCTTATGCCACCTTCATGAATGCCCACTGGGTGCCTGGAATAGAGTTGGGCCACAGTTGGCATCAAAGCCCCATGAGTCAGAAATGACCACTCCCATTCTGCCGATGAGGAAACTGAGACTCAGAGAAGCACTGGCCAATGCGAAATGCATTCTTCGAACCTCGATTTGGGTTTTTAATTCATTCTACCAAACCCCATCCTGTCCCAGAGATACTGCCCAGCTGGAGTGCCTCCCAGACTCTTTCCCTGCTCACCACTGAGCCAGGCCAGCGGGAAGGACCTCTCTGCCCTCAGACTCAGAACCAAATATGCCTTTGGTGCCAGGAAGGTCCTGCAGTTCATGTTTCCTAAACAGCCCCAGGCGTTCATTCTGCTTGCATGCCTCCAGTGATGGGGACCTCACTACTTACTGACTTAAATCCTTCACTTTGGATTAGAGCAGGAGGGAAATTTGGCCTCAGCCTAATATTCCTGAAGGCCCTCCAATTCAGACTTTGGATGTCATTGCTACATGAGTTCTATACCAGTTACTGTATGGAAAGTGTTCATCTGTTAAATGTAAATGGTTCAATCATATTTATCACTTTTTTTTTTTTTGCAAAGCTGTGTTCCTATTTCCTCATCTTATATTATTATTTTCTTTATGTACCAGGAACCTGAATCAAGAAAGAAAACATGAGTTGCCCGGTCCACTCCCCATGCCTAGGAGACCCCGAAAATTAACAAGGGCATTCTTGTTGGGCCCTAACCTGTGTATTTGCAATGTTTCTGCTCCCTGGCGAGGCTGTGGTGTGGGAATTGGAGGGAGGTCTTGCTCTGATAGAGAAAGGTTCAAGTTCACTGCCCAGGACCAGCTTTAGACAGCCAGGAAGCCTGCTGTTTTGGAGAGGAGGGTAAATGGTGGAGTGGGGGGAGGAGGCTGGTGACCAACTCAGTTGCTCAGAATCTTGTGAGGAATGGTAGCAACTTCCTGGTGCCCGTGCCAGGCTGCCCCACAGCACAGTTGAGGGGCCCCCTGCCCGCGGTAGTCTATGTGAATGCCTCCCTATGGAGTTGGGCTACGCGGAGACCCCGATGCCAACCCCAACCCCAGAGAGCACCACAGAGGGAGCTAATGCCACCTCAGGGGACTGAACCCCAAATTGCAAAGGTGTCACAGACACTGGCTCATGAGGAGGCCACGTCCCTCTCCCAGCTGTGACCTCTTTGTCCTCTACCCCGAGAGCCTCGGCCTCTATTTACACTAAATAGACGCAGCGCCATTTGCCGGTTGCTGTATTTTGGGCAAGCCCAGCTGGAGGCCCCCGCAGCCAGTCTGAGCAGGCAGCCGGCCGGGCGGAGGTCACGAGGAAGGGCCTGCTCTTCCAACAAAGTTTAGCAAACACCTTATCTCCCCAGAGCAGGTGAGGTAATGTTTATGAAAGATCACTCTGTCCCCTTCCACCGGGCGGGGGTGCAGCTGTGACCAACTCAGGCCCCATGGACTCCCCTCAGCTACCCTGCCTCCCCCGTGCAAGCCCACAGAGCCTCAGTGTCCTCGCCTGTAAAGGGGACCCAGCTCATGCGGTCGCCCTGGCGATGAAACAAAGCCCGCACATAGGGCTGAGCACGGCGCTCTGCGAACAGGTCATCCTCAGCGAGCATCACCGCGGTCACCGTCCCGGCTCCAGTGCGCCAGGCCTGCTGTTTGGGAGCCAGGCTCTCACAGATGTGGCACAGCTGGGCTCTGAACGCACTTGTCCAGTCTCAACGCCAATGACCTCACCCTGACCAGCCTCTGCGTTTTCCCTCAAAACAGCCTGAATTTCCTCCCAACCTCCCCCTGTGGTCTTGCCAAGAAGAAAATCTAGTTTTCCATGAACACCGAGGAGAAATGAACCCGTTTCCAAGAACCTCAGAGGACGATGGGTGCGTCTTTCCTGCAGGGTCTTCGGCTTCAGCCGCCATGTGTGTCTCCCGGTGCAGGGAATCCCTCCCACAGCCTGTGACCGCTAGCAGACTCAAGGGCAAAGTTCAAACCAGCCGCTGTGCCCCACACCCTCACTTCTGCAGCAAGACCCAGGGACTCCAGAGCAGCAGTTTTCATTTGACAATCAAAGACGTTGTTTATCATTTGGCTCCAAACACATTCTGTGTTGAAAAATCTTGGCTAGCTATTACTTTATCGGCGTCAGTCAATGGCAAATTATGTGTCCCATTCTATCCCAAATGAGGACTTCGGATTGGTGTGGGATGACCAGTGCACTGGCAGTGATTGGGTGCCCATCACCTCCCAGGGGGTCTGCTGGACAAGCACGTGATGGCCTTAGCTCATTGAATCCTCCCACCAACCCTCAGAGGTCACTACCTGCATCATCCCCACGGCACAAGTGCAGGGACCCGTGCTCAGGAAGGCCACCGAGCTAGGAAGGGGCAGAACTGGGAAATCAGAGCTGGGCTAGGGAGGACCGTCACTGGCAACATACTGAGGCCGGCAGGGCAAGCACCCAGGCATGTGCGACCTGGAGCCCTTGAATGCCTCTGAGGGCCCTGCCAGGGTGGGCCTCCTCCAGGCGATGTCTCCCAGGGCTTTAGGTGGCTGAGGAGCTGTGGAGGGTTAAGGTGAGACCCAGGAGGACCCCCAGCCATCCTGGGAAGCCGGACCGGTGCACACAGGACTTCTCAGCACTGCACATGGTGACTGCTCACCCGACAGGACACAGGCTTCCCATAGAAGGGCAGCTTGGATCAGGTGACCCATGAGGCAAGAGAGTAGAGTGGTCAGCACAGGGGCTTGCAAACTGGGCAGGCAGGGATCCTTCCATCTGATAGGTCTGTGAACCAGAGCGAGGCTTCCATGACTTGGTTTTATCACCTGTAAAATGGGTCAGAACAACCTACCCCAGTGTTGCTTCAGATGATTTGGTGAGAGAAGACGTTACCTGATGCTTGGAAGACTGTAGGTGCTTAATAATTGAGAGTTGCCATTCTTACTACTGGGTGGGTGATGCTCTAAGAGTCTCCCTTGGTCATAAACTTGAAATATTAATTTCTGCCTCATCCAGAGGCTGGGGCACAGTAAGACAGGCTGTGGCTCTAGCCCTGGCCACCTCCAGCTCCAGAGCAGCCCTCCATGGGTCGTCGCTCCCACTTCCCAGTCTGGGAGAGGCGTGCGTCCTCTGTGCCAGGACAATGTGCTGGGCAGTGGACCCGGAGAGCTGAAAAGCCAACCGACTCAAGGCAAGAGAGAACAAAGGAAGGATGGAAGAGAAGGATGGGGAGAGAGATGGGAGAGATGCAGAGATGGTACTGGGAGGCGGGGTGTTGTGGCTGGTGAGGGACACAGGGCCTGGGCTAGATGCCTGGCTCTACCCTTCACCACATGTAACTTTGGGCAAATCACCAACTCTCTCTGTGCCTCAGTTTTCTCATTTGTAAAATAGGGTTACGAATGGTTCCTCCCCCAGAAGTTTGTCTTTAGGGAAGCTATAATGAAATAACATACTAGGATGTAAAGCGCAGTGCCTGGCTCGTCGTGCTCAATAAAGCTGAGCCATAGCATCGTAGTAATTATCTCCTGGTCAAGTGATCCGCGCGTTCTCTCAAAGACCCATTTTACAGATAGGAAAGTCAAGGGGAGGAGCGGAACCACGCCAATGTGTGGGTCCTTTCACTTGCACCCTGTTGCCACCTGGCTGGGCTGATTCCTGGCCTCTTGACCTTCCTCACCCCTGGGGCTGCCTGTCCCACAAAGAGACTTCCCCGCCTGTTCCAAGCTTGGACAGCGCTCAGCAGCAAAAGCTGCAGGAGCTGGCCTCTAGGGGGCAGCAGGACCTTGGAAACCAGGCTGGCGGCAAGACTGGGCTGAGCTGGCTGTGAGCTTCAGTCACACAAGAGGCAATGGGGGACCATGGGGAGCTGGAGTCAGGGCTGGGGCTGCTAGAGAGGGGGAAGCAGAGGGGCACTGAGTGAGGATGCTGGCCGCCTCTGCAGCCCCCTCTCCCAGCCAAGCCTGTCCAGTCCCTACACCCATGGGGATTAAATGTGACACAATCCCCGCCCTCTAGGCCAGTGGTTCTCAACCTTCCTAATGCCGCGGCCCTTTAATACAGTTCCTCATGTTGTGGTGACCCCCAACCATAAAATTATTTTCATTGCTACTTCATAACTGTAATTTTGCTTCTGTTATGAATCGTAATGTCAATATCTGATATGCAGGATGTATTTTCATTGTTACAAATTGAACATAATTAAAGCATAGTGATTAATCACAAAAACAATAGGTAATTATATATGTGTTTTCCGATGGTCTTAGGTGACCCCTGTGAAAGGGTTGTTCGACCCCCAAAGGGGTCGCGACCCACAGGTTGAGAACCGCTGCTCTAGGCAGTGAGAAGCCAGTGCAGCCTGGGGAGCAGCAGGGCCAGGGAGTGGGGGTGGCTGGGGGTGCGTCATGCTGGAGTGATCAGAAAAAGCATTTTCCAAGCCACAGGGACCACACAGAGCCCAGGGCGTTTCCTGGAACTGCTCGTGGACCCCTCGGGCCTCCGCCTGCAGAACCGGCCCACCCCTGTGTGTGGCTCTAGGGTCCTGTAGGGCCTTCCCCAGGCCTCTGTGACTGAAGGCCTGTTGTTTTGGCCAGTGGGCCAGGGGATCTTTGTGCAGGCTCACATCTGGCCGCCTCTGCTCTGTGCTGGCAGCAGAACTACCTCCCAGAAGGGCCACAGAAATGACAAATACCGCTGCTCATGGCTCACCCGTGCCAGGCACTGAGCTAAGGGTTCTGTGGGTATTGTTCCATGCTTCCCCCCTTTCACAACAGTCCTTCATCTGCTCTTTGCAGATGATGACCTGAACTGAGGCTCAGAGAGGTGAAGTGCCGTGCCCACGGGCACACAGCAGGCAGTACCTGAGGCAGCATCAGAATTCAGGGCTGTCTAGTTCCAAAGCAGGAATGCTTTCACTCTCAGGGCACCCAAGCGGGGGTTGGAGAAGCAGCCAAAGCTGTGCCCAGCCCGGTGCCAAGGAAAGGAGGCAGCACGCCCCTGGCCCTGCAGAGGGGTGCCCGCCCTGGACCCTGCACCACGGGGCCTGGCAAATATCAAACACTGAAACAATTAGACTTTTAAAAAAATTTGCTGACACAGGAGAGCTATACCTTCTGTTCTCTCCTCCGCATAGGCCTCTGTCCTCCTGAGGAGGAGGGAAGTGTCTGGGTCTAAGACTCCCTGGGGATCTGTCTTCAGACTCCTGCTCCCGGAAGCTGGGCTTTCCAGCTCTGCTTCTTTTGGCCCTTGGTTTCCAACCTCAGTTTCCCCATATGAAACATGGATCTCCTGCCTGCCTCTGGCCTCGCGGGCAATTTGCAAGGATTCCGTAAGGTCTCTGCAGTGCAAATGTCAGTCATTACTTCGGACACCGGCTCTGTGCTAACTTGCTTTGGGATCAGAAATTGGGATCAGTGCGGGGCGATCCCCTGATAACACTGTCTCTCTCCACCCCGCTAGTCAAATGAGATTCAAATAGTCCATTTGAATGGCCCTGTGATGACCCTGTAAACGTCAGATAACTCAGATGGTCTCTCTCATTCCTGTGTCCTCAACCTATTCCATCTCTAATCTCTCCATCTCAGTTTCTTCTCTATTCAAATTAGTTATTTGAATGACTAGAAGCCAGCGCTTTCTTTCTAGGCTCCATGGCCCAGAACTTGCTGAGGAATTCTCCTCCGGGGTGTTGTTGATTGAGAGATGCTGGGGTTCCGCTGTGCACAGGCCACCTAGATGCTTGCCAGCTCACCCTGGTGGGCCCACGGGTCCTCACAAAGCATCTGCTTCCTCCCCTGCCTGAAGCGATAAGAAAAGGACTAGAGCAGGGGTGGGCAAACTTTTTGACTTGAGGGCCACAATGGGTTCTTAAACTGGACCGGAGGGCCGGAACAAAAGCATGGATGGAGTGTTTGTGTGAACTAATATAAATTCAAAGTAAACATCATTACATAAAAGGGTACGGTCTTTTTTTTTTTAGTTTTATTCATTTCAAACGGGCCGGATCCGGCCCTCGGGCCGTAGTTTGCCCACGGCTGGACTAGAGGCAGGTGAGCATCCTTCGGCCTTCTAGACAGGCGAATCCCTTCTGTCTTTGGTCAAAGATGGCAATTAGCCAGGATGTTGATGGATCGGTAACACAGAGAACAGACAGCGACTTTAATAATATTGATCGCTCCTGAGCAGAGAGATGGCCCTCAGAGCTTCCCCAGCTGCCCTGCCACCACACACCTCTCCCTGGTGGAATCTTTCTGGTCTTCCTGCACCTGACCTCTGCTCATGGCTCAACCCACGGTGGCAAACAGGAGGTGGTGACAGCTCTACGGCCCCCTGAAGTTGGATTAAAGTCTCAGAGTCCCCCAATTTGGGCAAGTGCTTCCCGCTCTCCGAGCCTCCATGTCCACATCTGTCTAGTGGGCACCCCCTCTCTCTGCTCCCCCAATCTAGGATTTGATGGGGATGGATGAGATCATTTGCAGAGGTGAGAGCTTAGAACTCTGTAGATGCAGACCTCATCCCCTGCCAAGTCTCCGGGGTTTTTTGAATGTTATTGTTTTGTAATCAACAAATCTCTGACTCATCGAGTGAGGGTACAAGAAGTACTTTCGATTTGGCTACCAATGGCACTTGCGGGCACTCTAACCCACACAGGGGCACGTGAACAAGGACAACTTTTGCTACAATAATTGCATTTGTCGGGGGGGGGGGGAACCTGAAGAACCCTACAAAATTCATACACATCAGTAGGGGAGAGGCGGAAGGAACTATGGCACATTTATTAGACTAAGAGGCATGAACAATAATAATCTTTTTCTCTTTCCACTGATCTGGGGAGATGGCCATGATGCATTCAGCGAAGAATGTCTACAGAAAAATGTATGTAGTATGATTTTGTAAAAAGCAGACTACCTTCCTTTTCCCTCTACTCTATGGGAGGACATATATGTTGTTCTGAACCTACTAAGAGATATGGGAAGACCCACACCTGCGGCCAACATTGCTTACCTACAGGTGGCGCACAGAAGGGAGATGCCAGGGGAGAAAGGAGATTTAAGAGTCTATTACATTTATTTCTATTCACCTCTGAATTGCTTGCTTTTTTCCAAACATATTTGTCATTTCTTTTTGAAATGAAATGATAGTGTTAGGAGGCCACTGCACATAGGAAGCCCACGGTTAATGAAATGAGGAGATGCATGAAGTCTAATAATCCTATCACTTCACTCCTTTGAAACGAGAAATGTTTTCCAGTTTTAGATTCTCTACCCATATGCAAATGCCTCTGATGGGGGCTGATAAAGCCGACCCTGGAGCTTGTCAGCTTCCGGCCAAGATCAAAACAAGTGTGTGTGTGTGTGTGTGTGTGTGTGTGTGTGTGTGTGGAGGGAGGAGGTGAGAAAAGTGTCATCTGTCAGATGCCTTCTGTGTCTAGAAGCAGGCGAGGTGTCTACACACACCCACCTGGTTTACTGAATGCAGACACATCCTGCAGGGTAGCCATCAGCCTCCTTGTATGAACAAGGAAACTAAGGCTTAAAGGGTTTGTGATGTGGATGCAAACACAGGCTGAGAGGCCAAGGCCAAGGCCCCAATGCTCAGAAATGTCTGCTTTTAAAACAATACTAGTGATGAGAGTAGAAGTTCACTCATAGAGCCCTAGCTCCATTTGACAGATGAGGAAACTGAGCTGCCACGGGGGATTGTGGAAGGACACAAACTCAGCAAGTGGAGAGAAGAAACCTGAACCCAGGCAGTGTGACTGCGGAGCCTGCCCCTTCGACCCCAGGGGCACCCAGCAAGTCATCGCAGCAGGCCTGGCCCTAGAACCCCCCCCCCCAACCCCGTCCATCACTCTTCCCACTGTGCTGGGCTGGTGCCTCTCACAGACGCGAACCCAGGTGGAGGGAGGCTGGGAGGCTTGCCTCGCTCTGGTTTCACCCCGGCTTGGACAGGTTCTAGTGAGGCTTCCCAGGGTGACTGTGGCCTTCTCAGGGTCAGCTCAGAGCGTCTGGTTCCCACATTGCCTTGGACTTCCTGCTGCCAGGACCAGCCGCTTGCTGCCCGGGCCTCGGTGCCTGGCCCACAGCGGCCGGGCAGCTCCCCAGGGCTTTGCCAGGAGGCAATCCTCATTTATCTAAGGCCGTGTGTGCCAGATCCACCCGTTTTCTTCCCACTGGACCTATTTGCGCCATTTCTGCCAACCACCCCACACATTATTTATTCACTAATTGAATTTAAATCATCCTACTGTTTAAACTGAAAAAGAAAAAAACCCCACAACCCCCCCCCCCAAAAAAAAACCAAAAAATAAACTTTATTTTTTTGTTGTTAATCCTCACCCGATGATATTTTTCCATTGATTTTTAGAGAGAGTCGAAGGGATGGAGAGAGACAGAGAGAGAGAGAGAGAAACATCAATGTGAGAGACACACATCGATTGGTTGCCTCCCACCTGACCAGGGCGGGGGATCCAGTCTGCAACCGAGGTACATGCCCTTGACCAGAATCGCAGATGCTCTATCCACTGAACCAAACTGGCTGGGGCTAAACTCTATTTTTAAGAGGAAACCTCTCATTGCTCTAAATGGAAAAGCAACCTGGCTTACCATAAGCTGAAGGTTCCTATAAAACCAAGGGGACAAAAACAGAACCAAGCCATCCAATCCCAGAGACACCCACCTCGGGAAAGCGCCTGCCCTCTGCTTGTTCAAACAAGACCATGAGCTGGAGAGGCGGTCAAGACCCACCAGCCCCTACAGACACTTTCTCCTTGACCCACCCAAGGGCCCGAGAGGGAACCGCCCACGTGACACCACCCATGTGCCTGGCATGCTCTGGGCCTCAGGGAAACGCTCTTGGCCAGGGGCCGTCTTGCGCCCTGATGGCCAGGTGGCGCCCCGTCCCTCAGACCACCCGGGCCCTTGGCCAGCTCCTGGGGCTCCTTTGAAGTCTCCCCAGGAAAAGGCTCGTCCCAAGGAGGTGACATTATCTTCAATGGTCATATAGCCCGAGAAGGGGCGTGGAATGAGGAGAGACAAACGCTGTATCTTTTCTGTCCTCTAATTATCTTTCTAATATCAAGAAATTATTTGTAGATTAGTAATAATAATAATGATAATGAAGAATTTTTTGAGACTGTCTGGCATCCCAGTGGACTGTGCACCCGGGGACTGTGACCTGCCTGGGCTGCGGGAGGCAGCTCAGGTGAGCGGGTGTGAGTAGTGGCTGCTGCTCTTCCGTGTGACAGGGCTGGTCTCATTCAGCAGCGTGAGCCTGGGGGGAGGGGGCGCGCGGAGAGCAGGGCACGGCTGGGCTGGGGTGCCAGTCCTCCCAGAGCTAGGGAGGCAGTGCAGCTCATCCTGGAGGTCTAATCCAGGCTGGGCACCTGCCAAGGGGGCGATTTTTGGAAGTTACTCGACCCTCTGGGCTTTCTTGAGCATAGACAATCTACTGTAAAGAGTTGCTGTGAAGCTTACAAGAGAGCCCGCCATGGGGCCCCCGTCCACACTGTGACTTCAGCGACTTGGCAGTCAGTGGCCTGTGCGAGGCTGGGCACCTCACATTCCCTCCCTGGACCTCAGTCCCCCCAGAGCAAATCTAGGACTAGCCAATCCGAGGTCCCCAGCTCGGCGCTCTGGCCAAGCCCGTCTGCAGACATGGTTCTGGAGGTTCCACAGGGTTTTCTGATCAGCTGCCAACATGTGAAAACCAGGTGGCCACACAGAAACCTGGGTCTCACACATCTTCTTGCACATCTGCCGAGACAGGCAGAGCTGACCGCATTGGGCCCACGTGGTTGGTACGTTTGCCGAGCGCTGGGCAGGGCTGTCTCCTGAGTCAGGACCACCTACACAGGCTTCTTAGCCATTAAGTTATTGGGTGTTTAATATTCATAACAGCTGCATTTTAGAGATGAGGAAACGGAGGCATGCAGAGGTTAAGCAGCTGGCCCTATGTTACACGAGAATGAATGAGAGAGCTCCCTCTCAGGCAGGGAGCCAGGGGCTGTACCAGATGCTGGGGGGACAGGTGTGGCAGTGTGACAGCCAGGGTTCCCCCTGCAGGCTCTCTTACTCCTTGCTTTGCTGGGGAAGCAAGGGTTAACCCTGCCCTGCTCATCTCGCCTGGCCAGAGGCTGCCAGGAGGGAGCATTCAGGAGCCACTGGAGGTGGACAAAACCAAGGCCCCCCGCCCCCCCTCCCGCCCCTCCAAAGATAACGGGTGCTGACCCTGACAGCAGTCCCGGACCCCAGCTGGCCCTGGGTGCAGGGGAGCCCTGCACTCCTTCTCTGTTTACGCTCGCTCGGCAGGGTGCATACCTGCCTCCCCAGTGGCTCCAGCCCTTCTGTTTACCCTGCAAACAGCCAGCTGCCCCACACCATCACTTAGAGGCCAGGGGGCGGCTGCCTGGGGCACTGGGCGGCCCAGGCCTGTTTGAGCTGTCCTGGGACCTGCGCCTGCACGTGCCAAGAGCCCATTTGCCTAGGAATTAATGGGCACCCACACCCCTGCTAGATGCAGGCACGAGCCAGGGAGGCAGCCAGGGAGGCAGCCAGGGAAGGCGGAGGGGAGGGGGTGTGAGGTTGCTGCTGGGCTCAGCCTGACTCAACTCCTCATGGGTCCTGTGACCTTGAGCCACTGGAGCCTGGGGCCTCAGTTTCCCCAGAGCTCCAGAAAGTAGCAAAGTCATGGGCTTGGGAGATTCCGGGGATGCCCCTACGGTGGGCATGGCTGGGGGACAGTGACAGCAACATTTAACTGTTATGGGAGAGTTAGAGGATTCAGCTCCAGGCATTCAACTTTGAAAGCTGCTCACTGACGTATAACCTGCTTTCAGAAAAGTGTACAAATTATAAACGTTTCCCTGGAAGAGTTGCCACACAGTGAACATACCCATGCAATTAGCACCCGGATCAAGAAGCAGAGGACTCCCTGCAATTCCAGAAAATTCCCTCACCACCCTCATCACATCTGCAGGCGGTGTGAGACAGGAGAGCCTCATTTTATAAATCAGCCGTTCTCAACCTGTGGGTCGCCAAGCTGTGGGTCGCGACCCCTTTGGGGGTCGAACGACCCTTTCACAGGGGTCGCCTAAGACCATCAGAAAACACATATATAATTACTTATTGCAGCGGTTCTCAACCTGTGGGTCTCGACCCCTTTGGGGGTCGAACGACCTTTTCACAGGGGTCGCCTAAGACCATCGGAAAACACATATATAATTACTTATTGTTTTTGTGATCAATCACTATGCTTTAATTATGTTCAATTTGTAACAATGAAAATACATACTGCATATCAGATATTTTACATTATGATTCATAACAGTAGCAAAATTACAGTTATGAAGTAGCAACGAAAATAATTTTATGGTTGGGGGTCACCACAACATGAGGAACTGCATTAAAGGGTCGCGGCATTAGGAAGGTTGAGAACCACTGTTATAAATGAAGGAACAAGGGCTCAGTGGTTGATCACACCAGCTGGTGACTGAGCTCACATTTTTTTTTCCCAGCTAAAGTCATTTATTTGACCATAAATAAACGCTTTGGGAATAGCCATGAGACGTATTATCCTGTATGGTGGAAACCCCCCATCCCCGGATAACATCTTAATGCCCCCAAATGATTCATTAAGTCTGATTATCCAATGATGTATCTATTGGTTGATTTCCCTAAACTTTTTCCCACCAAACACCCTATCTTCAGTTCATCATATGTTCAGCACAAGTTCATTCTACATTCATAATTTTTCAATTATAGTGTTTATCCCACCATTTTGTCAGGATAATTTTAACAGTTATAAATACCTCTTTCTGTAATCCAAAACCAACTAAAAAAGAAAGTAGACACCAAAAATCTTTCATGCTTAAATGCAAATGTATTCAGTTCCTTTCCATGCCGCACATAATAAGGTATCTATGTGCTTGTTATTCCTGTTCTAATTCAAGTTTGGGGCACCTTTGAGAATCCACTTATCCTCCACAGTGAGCTATATTGCACTGTGCTAGTAAGTATCTTATGTCGGGGGGAAAGGAACATTCCTGACCTACAGCTCAGTCAAGTGGGGAGTGTTCAGGGAGGACAGGTGGTCTATTGTATCTTCCGTTGTTGTCACGAGGCTCACAGTAGGGTCATTATCAGTTCGTATCAACAGATGCCTATAGAAGCCATTCAGATATGCTATAGCAGGGAAGAAGGCACAGGAGAAGAGGAGACTTGATGTCCTATGATGGAGTGTAGAGGCTGGTCTAGGTACAGAAACCGGGAATAACGGAAGAGAGGAGGTCCTCCTTAGGATGCCATGCCAAGCAGAAAGCTTCCGAAAAATCCACCAGTCACTAGAACATTCTTCTTCACAAACAACACCACCTCCTCAGCTTTGCTTTTCACCTCTGTAGGTAAGTGGTTGCTCTTGCGGATCTTCAGCTGTTCCTTGGCCTTCTTCATGTCCTTCTCTACCCGTTGCCAGTCAATTTTGATGTAGCCAGTGTGGTTTGCAATCTGAAGGAGAAAAAATCCTCCTCCCACAGCTGTTGCAGCCAATTTTCCAACCTTCTGGAATATGAAACCTGTGCACCACCCAGTGACACCTCCGATTAACAGCTGGGTTGCAACGCTGTATTTTTCAGCTGAGGGCCCAGTTTCCTGCTCGAACAGCTTGCGCCACCATGGCTGCTTCTTAGCATATTCCGCAAGGTCCAGTGACTCAAAGTGCCCTTGAGTGGACGCAGCCATTTCGGCGAGTTGGTCTCGCGATGACATGCGCGGCAGCTCGGCGCCGAAAGACCCTGAGCTCACATTTGAACCCAGGCCCTTCATCTCCGGAGCCCACACATGAACCGCTGTGCTGGGAAAAGGGGTGGGCACGGGCCGAGGACCAGATCGGTCCTGTAACCTACCATCCTTGTCTTCCAGGCACTTCCCATCCTGGGATGCCAAGGTAGCAAGTCAACTACTGCCTGAAGGTGTAAATGTGTGTCATTTCTCATCTGCCCCCTCCCACCCCCAGGGCCATAGGCACAGAGACTGTATCTTGTTTGTCATGCAAAGCCCTGCCTTGTGCCTGGTAGACAGTAGGTGCTCAATCAATATGTGTCCAGTGACTGACAAATTCAGGAAGGAAGGGGGGAATGAATGGAAGGCAGCTATGCTCACCACTATACCACCAACGCCGACAGGGGGGAATGAATGGAAAGAGAGGGAGAGTGGGAGGAGGGTGGGAGAAAGGCCCAAATTCTGGGCCTTTCTGTCTGGCCAGCCTCCCCCTGCTTCTCTCTTCACCAGATCAGAACATTTGCTGGTTAAGAGAGAGCCAAGAGAGTCAAGCTCACCTCTCCTGGCCCCTGGCCCCAGCCCCACCCACCTCCCAGATGACTCTCCCCACCCCACCCCCACCCTCTTCCTGCTCTTCCCTTATTGCACTCGGAGCTTCCACAACCCTGGCCTTTGCTCACTGCGCTTCTTCTGCCCAGAGGCGCCTTCCCTTGGTCAACCCACCCGGCAGGAATGTCTACTCACTGACCCTCTGGGACTCAGCTCAAGGGTCAGGCCCTGTCTCCTTGGCGATTTCCTTTCCCCAGAGGGAGAGAGCCTGGCTCCAGCATGTTCTTCCTCCAGTGCGTTCAACCGGGCTCCACAGTCATTCACACCTAGTGAGTCCCAGTGAGTCCAATGGCTATTGGCAGGGAAACCCCCAGCACCTGCCCCACGGGCACAGGTGAATCTATTACCCACCAGCCGTAGTGCCCTGCGGCTGCCTCCCAGGCAGGATGTGGACGGATGCCCCAGCAGTGACCAACCAGCCTCTCCCCTTCCTCCTCCTCCCAGGTGGCACTTCATCCAGGTCCCTGCCCTGTGTGAGGGCGGGGGGGGGGGGGGGCGTAAACCCGGAAACCCTGTGGCTTGTGCACCCACACATGTCAGGGTCTGTGCCGAG